>NC_061816.1:1523730-1582143 GCF_021462225.1 Girardinichthys multiradiatus
TTCCTTATTATGTCTGAGACCCGCAAAAACAGGAAGTAACCCAGCACCAGTAGACGCTACTTCCGGTTGTCATGAAAAACGTCTTGATAATTTAACATTTCATAAATATTTGACTAACTTTCAAGTGAAAACTCTGTAGAGCTGCTTCTAATTCACACTTACTGAGAAAACATTGATTTCATGCTAAAGGAGGAAGAGGAGTTAGGAAATAAAAGTAGAAGCAGCAACAGATCAACAATGGCTTCATCAGCCAATCAGGAGCTAGAAACCAGCTAGCTGCTCAGTTAGACCCTCTGGTGGACACAGTGTGTAACTACAAGCAAAGTAAAGTTACACAGGTAATATATAGTTAGCATTTCCTGTTAGTTATTTCAAAATAAATCACCGGTAACTGGATTTATCTGTATTATATATATTTGTGTATTTACATTGTAAATTACATTTGTTGTATCAGAGAGTGTTAAAAAGTCAAAATGCCCTGATGACAAAAGATCTTCTCAGGCGCTCCATTCTTGAGTACAGCGAGCAGAAACTCCAACTATTGCTGCAGCTACTCTTCTGACCAGCCAGAAGACTGAGAAGAGGGTTTCTGCTGTTGTCTCTTATTGCTCTGAGAGTAAATTAGAACCAGAGATAATCACTACATATCAGCTGCTGTGTTAAACTCTGTATTAACAGGATGTGTTTATGTTCAGACTGAATTAAACCCTGCAGTGAATCTTATTCATGTTTAACAACATTAATTTAAGCTATTTTTATCTCACTTCATAAACGTTAAAATTATAACAAAGAAAGAAAAACAATCCATCCTGTTGAACAATAAATATGATGAATATCTGTAGTTACAACACATCACCACCAGAGGGCAGTGACTAGTTATATTGAAACAAAACGGTTAAACTTTATATTTTTCATTAAATACTTTCTGATTACATCTATTGATATAACCCTGTAAATAACAATCTACATATTTTATACATGTATGTTATTAGAGATGGACATTCATTAATAATCATAGAGACACGTAAAATATGTTTTATTCAATGTTTTGTTTATCTGTTTATTATATAGAATAAATCAGGAAATTATTTGTTTCTTAAGTTTATTCAAATTATAAAATCAAGTAAAAATCTGTTCACTGCAAATTAAAATTAAAAACATATTGAAACAAATGCAGAGATAAAACCTAAGGTGGGGTTAAATTAGAATTACAGTCATGAGATAAAGTATTCACACCCTTACTGATTTCTTCTGTTTTTGTCTTTTTGTTCCAGTTAAATGTTTCAGATCATCAAACTAAACTTAATATCAAAGATAACCTGATTAAATACAAAAAGCAGTTTTCACACTATGATTTAATTCATTAAGGGAACAAAGGTATCCATGGCAACCAAATCTAGACCTGATTACCAGCAGATCTACAGTATCAAGCATTAACTCTACAGAACCCATCTGACAGCATGAAGTAGGTTAAAGTATCTCAAACCTCAACACATTGGGTCTGGATCTGTAGAAATCCAGGAACAGATGAGAACCAAAGTCACTGACATCTATCAGTCTGGAGAGGAATACAGAGACCAGAGGAACCAGAAACCTGAACAGAACCACATCATCATGTATGATGATTTATAACATGCATGTTTTTTCCTGTTTGACTCTGTTGACTATAGTGAGGAAAGAAGAATGAAGAGACTGAATCAGAGCTGGAGCAGTTCTGGTGCTGATTCTGAGCACTGATTGGACTGAAGGCTTTAGTTCTGCTCTCAGTGGTTCCTCTCCAGCAGAACCACAGGATTGAATGAATTATTGGATCAGCTGCTTCTGCAGGTTCTGACTGGAAACATGAAAACAACCCAGGAATGTTCAGATTCATCAAACAGAAAGAGTTCTGGGTGTTGGTGCCGTCAGAGTCCAGAGAGAACAGAACTTTCTTTGGTGTTCAGATTGGCAGCAGGAAGCTGCTGCAGGTTAATTATTGAAAATGTTGAAGTCATATAAAGTTACAGCAGCTGATCTTTGACCTGAGCTGAACTTTAAGACTGATTTCAGAGTGAAAGCAGCTTTCAGACTCAGAGGACCGATGAAGGAGAAGAAGTCCAGGAGTTTCTCTTCTTCTACACAGACCTGGTCCAGACAGCAGAGAGCTGCAGAGTGAAGAAGTTCATGAGAAGAAGCTGAGTAAGTCCCTCTTTGTTCCTTCAAGTCTCCAAGCAGAGATTTAGTCTCCTGATGAGACACGAGTCAGATCACATGAGACTGCAGAGCAACAGTCTGTGAGTTGATGAGGAGCTGCAGGTTGTTCCCAACAGGAAATAAATCCCACTCTACACTTCCATCCCATCTGCTGCTGCTTTCTGCTCCAACAGACCAACTCTGACTGCAATGTGCTGTTGATCTCTGGGAAAACTCTCAGACTGGAGTCCTGACATCAGGTCCTGGTGCTGGACCGGACTCTGATACTGGACTCCAGTTTAATCTTTAACTGGTTTTATGGCAGATCAGAGTTCATGTTTGGAGCCTCTGTTGGTGAAGGTGGAATAATGCTGACTCATCAGTCAGTGACTGCAGGGGGATTTCCATGAAGAAGATATAATAGGAGCCAGTGAGCGCCCCCTGCTGGTTTCTGTCAGTGTTGTTGATCAGAGGTGATGTTCAGCTGAATGATGAGTGTTTCCTCCTCAGATGAAGGTAGAAGGTGTGAACTGAGCAGCATGGATCAGTGTGAGGACAGAGAGGACAGAGTCCCTCCCTCTAAAACCACTCTGTGTGGAGAACATGAGGACCAGAGCAAAGTTCAGAGGTCAGATCACCATCTCTAACTGTCCAGGACTCTTCTCCATGTCAGAGCTCAGCTCTCACATCACCAAACCATCTTTATTCACAGGAAACGATCAGAACCAGAACCTGGACCTGGACCCAGCTGTGTGTCCTTAAAGAGCAACATGTCAAAGGATACATTTATTGATTTTAAATCAGCCCAACGTTCAGCTGCAAACAGGTGAGCTGTTTCTAAATGTTCAAACTAATTAGTTGAAACTAACTTCATTCCAACATATTAATGAGAACACAACTCTTTCTCACACATGTCTGTGTTCACATGTGAAGCAGTGTGTGATGGATGCTAAATCATGAAAATAATCAAACCATTGTATTATTGTGATGATATGAAATGATCTTGTTAGATGATATTGGAGCTAAAATCAGTTGTTCTTCCATCCAGTTGAATCATTCTGTATCACCTTGTGTCACATTAGTTCATCAGAGTTGGTGCTTCTGCAGAGCTTAAGGTGACTGCACATGTAGGCAAGTCATGATGCTGATTCAAGGATTAGATGTCAACTAAATAATCCAAACTAAATCTGATGGAAAACATGATCTCTCACTGTTATCTGCAAACATCAGTGAAATCAACAGCTTCTAAAGTACATTTGTGTTCATTCAAAATGATCATCAGTTTTATTATCAGCAAACTGCTCCACAGTCTCCTTCAGCAGCCACTAAATGTCATCAACAATACAAGATCATCTACGTGCTGCTGTGATGAAGTCTGATGATGAGAACAAGATCAATGTTTTAGAGGACATTTAGTGTGGATTACTTGATTTATGAAAGGTCCTTGAATGCACCACCATGGCCTGTATGACCATAAAAAGCTTTCCAGAAGCTCAGAAATGATGAGCTGAGAATAAAACTGCTGCTCTAAAGGGGTTCCATCATCAGTTTAAGACTAGAACAAGTAAAACAAACGACAAGAAGATAAATGAACTTGTTTCTCCATCAGCAGTTCTGACTCTGATCCAAAGGAAGAAAGTTTGTCAGGATAGAAGATCAGAACACATCAAACACTGTTCTACAGAAAAACTTTCTGATTATTGTTCAGTTCCTGCTACCAAACCAAAACATCATCCCTTATTAATGATCATCAGAGCTAATTATTAATCCATCATTAATATACGGTTTACAGTGAAACCAGGAATATTTGGATCCTCTTCAAACAAGAGCCACTGTGAGACACTTTAGAGTTCTGAGCTTCAGGGTTTAACTTTAAATACATTATTAGACTAAGTTTGAATTCAGTGTTTTTCCTTCAGGATCCAACAGAACCTCAAACCAGAACCAGAACCAGAACCCAGCTGTGTGTCCTTAAAGAGCGACAGGTCAAAGGGTCTTATTATTCATTTTAAATCAGATCAACGTTCAGCTGCAAAGAGGTGAGCTCTGTCTAAATGTTTTAACTGTATGAAACTGAACTGATTCAGTTCGAAATGTTTTGATTCCACATTTTTCCACATTTTTATTCCTATTTATGAAACTGTTTGTTTTTGCAGGAAGCTTTTCCACAAATTCAGTCTCCAGTGAGTTCAGGGTAAACATTGTTGGAGGTGTTTCTAAGTGTCTGTAGTTCACCTGTTGGTCCAGCAGGGGTCAGGCTGATTCCAGCTGAAGACATAATTCAGGTTCACCATTTTAAAGAAATAATCAATGACAAAATAAGTGTGTTCCCAGTTCAGACTCTAGTGGATTGTTTTGTTCCTGAATTTGTGCTTCTGATGTTTTTCTCCCTCAGTTTTAATTCATATGTTGAATCAGACGACTTTTAAAATGATGAAATAAAGGAGGGCAAATAATACAAGATAAATGACCAAATTAACAAACAACCCTTTTTATCTGATCATATTTAACTCGTAGGTTTAAGTGTGAGACTGTAAATAAATAGAAATGCACAAATGTTTAAGATCTTTACTGGTGGTGAAGATATGGAGCAAAAATAAAATAATTCACCTGTAAAAACACCTGAACTTTATTTACTAAAGTTGAGTTTTATAATATTGTCATTTAAAGTAAAGAAATTACTTGTTGCAGCCACCTTCTTACCTCACAGCAACATTATTTCTGGACATGAATCCTCCTGTTAGCTCTCTGCAGATGTTGGACGATGTTCATCATGAAGCACACAGATTCATCTCAGGATGTAAACCTCTTACCTACCTTTGGACTTTGTTCTGTCTGATTAACTTGCCTTCATTGTTCTCACACAGACTGTTGCACTGGAATATTTTCATTTCCAGATCAGTTCTTGGCTTAATAACTGTGTCTCCAGCTTCCTGTCAGTCATTGAAACAGAGCAGCTGCAGCCTCTGATCACAGACTTGTATTAGATTTACTGTTCCTTCAGTAGGGTTAGGGTTAGGGATGCTAATGGTTGGAAAAAACTCATTTTCTAACAAACTACAACAGGACCTGGAGCTGTGCAGCTTAATGTAACTGAAGGATTTTAAACACCTTTTAAGGACAACAGAAAAATTACTGAATGTATTTTCCTTTTTTTAATGTTTTATTTATATCTTCTGTTTATATTTGATATTTCAGTTAAACTATTGTATGTATTGTTAAACCTATTAATTCTATTTGAATTAGTATCATAATTATAATAATAATTAAAATACATAATTGTTTCCTGGTTCCTCCACAGAGTGGACCAGCAGAACTCAGAGGTTCCCAGTGGTCCGTCTGCCCAGCAGCATCAAACACAGCTGGACTCCATATTTATGGTCTGTACATGTACAACAACTACGTCTCCATCGGTTCTGTTCACAGTCATCTCCATGCTGCACTTTGTAGACCAGAGGACTGTCAGTCTGTCCAACATGGACCTGATGTTTGGCTCCATGATCTCAATCTGATGTGTCCTTCATATATTGTTCTGTTCCAGCTGCTGGAGGACAACATTATTACTTTTGTGAAGAACGAGCTGAAGAAGATTCAGAAGGTTCTGAGTCCAGATTACCCAGAAGGCTTAGAGAGTCAGTGGGAGGATGAGGAGGTGTTGGAAGGTGAGGATGAAGAGAAGAGGAGGAGCAACAGAGAGGCTTTTGTGAAGATCACACTGAACTTCCTGAAGAAGATGAAGCAGGAGGAGCTGGCTGAACGTCTGCAGAGCAGTAAGAGGATTTCTCTACAGATTTAACCTGCAGGATAAATGATGAATTTATTTCAGTCTCAAGAGCAGAAAAACAGATATTTAAATGCTCTATTTAGAGGAATTTGTTTCATTGCTAATAATATTTTGTCTTCCTTCAGGACTTCCCTCAGTTTGTCAACATAAACTTAAATCTGGTCTGAAGAAGAGGTTCCAGTGTGTGTTTGAGGGGATTACTAAAGCAGGAAGTCCAACCCTTCTGAACCAGATCTACACAGAGCTCTACATCACAGAGGGAGGGACTGGAGAGGTCAATGATGAACATGAGGTCAGACAGATTGAAACAGCATCCAGGAAACCACACAGACCAGAAACAACCATCAGACAAGAAGACATCTTTAAAGTCCCACCTGGAAGAGATCAACCAATCAGAACAGTGATGACAAAGGGAGTGGCTGGCATTGGGAAAACAGTCTTAACCCAGAAGTTCACTCTGGACTGGGCTGAAGACAAAGCCCACCAGAACATCCAGTTCATATTTCCATTCACCTTCAGAGAGCTGAATGTGCTGAAAGAGAAAAAGTTCAGCTTGGTGGACCTTGTTCATCACTTCTTCACTGAAACCAAAGAAATCTGCAGCTTTGAACACTTCCAGGTTCTGTTCATCTTTGATGGTCTGGATGAGAGTCGACTTCCTCTGGACTTCCACAACAAGGAGATCCTGACTGATGTTACAGAGTCCACCTCAGTGGATGTTCTGCTGACAAACCTCATCAGGGGGAAACTGCTTCCCTCTGCTCTCCTCTGGATAACCACACGACCTGCAGCAGCCAATCAGATCCCTCCTGAGTGTGTTGGCATGGTGACAGAGGTCAGAGGGTTCACCGACCCACAAAAGGAGGAGTACTTCAGGAAGAGATTCAGAGATGAGAAGCAGGCCAGCAGGATCATCTCCCACATGAAGACATCAAGAAGCCTCCACATCATGTGCCACATCCCAGTCTTCTGCTGGATCACTGCTACGGTTCTGGAGGATGTGTTGGAGACCAGAGAGGGAGGAGGGCTGCCCAACACCCTGACTGAGATGTTCATCCACTTCCTGGTGGTTCAGACCAAAGTGAAGAAGGTCAAGTATGATGGAGGATCTGAGACAGATCCACTCTGGAGTCCAGAGAGCAGGAAGATGATTGAGTCTCTGGGAAAACTGGCTTTTGATCAGCTGCAGAAAGGAAACCTGATCTTCTATGAATCAGACCTGACAGAGTGTGGCATCGATATCAGAGCAGCCTCAGTGTACTCAGGAGTGTTCACACAGATCTTTAGAGAGGAGAGAGGGCTGTACCAGGACAAGGTGTTCTGCTTTGTCCATCTGAGTGTTCAGGAGTTTCTGGCTGCTCTTCATGTCCACCGAACCTTCATCAACGATGGAGTTAATCTGATGGGAGACCATGAAAATATTTCTGCTTGGTCTAAATTTTTTTACAAGTATAATCTAACAAGTCTCCATCAGAGAGCTGTGGACAAGGCCTTACAGAGTCCAAATGGACACCTGGACTTGTTCCTCCGCTTCCTCCTGGGTCTTTCAGTGGAGACCAATCAGACTCTCCTGCAAGGTCTGCTGACAGAGACAGGAAGTAGCTCACAGACCAATGAAGGAACAGTTCAGTTCATCAAGGAGAAGATCAATGAGAACCTGTCTGCAGAGAAAAGCATCCACCTGTTCCACTGTCTGAATGAACTGAATGATCGTTCTCTGATCCAGAAGATCCAACAGTCTCTGAGTTCAGGAAGTCTCTCCACAGATAAACTGTCCCCTGCTCAGTGCTCAGCTCTGGGCTTCATCTTACTGTCATCAGGAGAAGATCTGGATGTGTTTGACCTGGAGAAATACTCTGCTTCAGAGGAGGCTCTTCTCAGGCTGCTGCCAGTGGTCAAAGCTTCAAACAAAGTTCTGTAAGTTCTGACTGAATTTGGGTTTTGACACCAGGAGCTAATACCAGGAAAGAGTGACTATTATCCTGGATGTTCTGCTCAACAACAGGATTTATTAGAAAGTATAAAAGTTAATGTTTGACTGTCAGTTCTCTCAAAATGTATTTAATAAAAATAAACACAAGTTGTTTTAGAAACTATTTAACATTTTTATTCCACAAGACCCGACTGACACTTAGAATCTGGTACCAAAATGGTTCCTCTCATAAAAGTGTAATAAATGTGGATAAATTTAGTTGTTTCTTTTTAACTTTTAACATAAATTATGTCAAAACTTTTTAGACACAAACACTCTTTTAAATACTTTTTCTATGTTTTGTCAGAAGATCCTCTGATTTATTTCAAAGAGAAAAACATGAAATATTCAATATCTTCCAGTGTTTCATATATATTAGCCTTTAAACTGAGATTAAAAACTTAAAAGGAAAAAATAAATGGTCCAGTTTTGGTCCTAAAGTCCCTCAGGGGTTAAACTGGCTGACATTATCATAGAACTGCAGGGGTTAAAGGTCACAGCACAAACTTCTTGCTCCAGAGGCAACATGTTTCCTGAAATTAGTGACTAGAATTTAAAATAACAGAATATTGTTGCTTGGTTCTGATAATTAATAATCAGATTTCTGGTTGCTGTTCTGTTCTCTTAATGTTCTTCCCTTTAGTAATAACTTTCCTTCTATTTCCATCATGATTTTTATTTTACTGCTCGTCCCACAGTGTTTGAAGGAGGAGTAAATATGGATCAGAACATGTGGTCCAATCTGGAATAGTGTTATGTGGAAACATCATTTAGTTTTCCACTATTTGCAAACGGCTGCAGGATATTTTCACTAAAACAACAACAGGTCGTGTTTGCAGCTCAATCTGTACAGATTAAAACATCATTCAAAGTTTAAGTGGGTCACAGAACATCAAAATTTGTCTAAATCACATTTTGGTCTGTTTCAGGGTTCTGACATGCATTGCATTGCTTTAGAGTTTCTGAGTTCTTATTTCATAAAGCAGTTTCATCTGTCTTGTTTAATACTAGAAGATGTTTTTATTTAGTTTTATTCCATCAGAATTGTTCTGATTCATTTTGATCTCTGTCTCTTCAGATTGAAGAACTGTAACCTCTCAGAGAGAAGCTGTGAAGTTCTGGTCTCAGTTCTCCGCTCCCAGTCCTCTAATCTGAGAGAGATGGATCTGAGTAAAAACAAGCTGCAGGATTCTGGAGTGGAGCTGCTGTCTTCTGGACTCAAGAGTCCAAACTGCAAACTGGAAACTCTCAGGTCTGAACAGCATTAATGACTTAATTAGTCTAAACATTAGTTTGATACATGTGTGCCTCATGAATACCCCCTTGTTTTGTACCCGAATACATGCAGAATGTTTATATGTGGAACTAATTTCCCTTTTCCATTGGCTTGATTTGGCCCGACTCGGCTCGCTTCGTGAGCATTTCCATTACTGTTATTTCAGTGTTGGTACCTACTTTTTTGGTACCTCCTTCTTAGCAGGGCTAAGGGAGTCCAAGCCGGTACTGTACGTGACGTTAACAAACGGCTGTTCTCTGATTGGCCGTGGGCGCGGCCAGCCGTAAGAGTCGACTAGTGTAAAATAAACAACCGCCATATTCAAACGTGCATTCAAGCGAGTGAGAGAAACATATGATGGAGTCTGCACAGTTATCTGTAAAAGTCACCCTTTGGAGCAACGATGAGGTTCAAGCTTTTCTGGCAATCATAGGATTTTGGTTAATATCTTCTTGGAATTGAAGAAGAACCTCAATCAAGCTCACAAATACGACACATGATGCTTTAAAGCCGCGCCTCCAGGAGGTGTTCCCTTCAGTGGAGCGAAAGCGGGTCTATGGAAATGCAACACACAACGTGCAGAGCCGTGCGGAGCTGTTCCGGGCTGGCCAAATTGAGCCAGTGGAAAAGAGGCATAAGTCCTTAATGCAGCGTTCTGTATGGCAACTTTTAAAAGTAACACCAAAACAAAACAGAGAGGACTCCCAGTTGTCACCAATCTCTGCTAATAGGGAACATTAAGGTTTCTCATGCAGCTATAGTGGAGAAAGAAATGAATTAGAAGATTATGTCAGTGTACCATCTTTCATCGGCAATGAGGTTCATAGCTGCTCTGCAATTAACTGAATTCCTCACCTCAAACAACTTCAAGCTTGAATGTAAACAAGAAAGAAGGTGACAGAAATCCAACAAGTAAAAGTGGTCAACAATGTCAGTTATGCAGAAGTTTTTAAAAAAGTGCAGGGACAGAGAGTAAGAGTAGAAACAGTCAGAGTTCAACAAGACTTAACTCCAAACCACATGCAAATGGAACAAACAAACAGAGAAGTAACAGTAGAAAAGATCATGCTGTTCATAGCATATGTGATCAACTGTAGGGACCAATTAAAACACAAATCAGAAAAAATAAGATTACAATGAAAGGAGCAGAGAAGTTTTTTGGGATAAAGGATGTAACATGGGAGCACATTATCAAAATACTAGGGGGAGATGGGAAACCTGGAACAATGGGGGACAGGGAGGTATGATCATTTTACAATGAAACCCTAGAAGTTTAATAGCAAATGGTCAGGAGTTTAAAGGATTCATTAAAAACAGCATCAACAAACCAGACATAATTTGCATTCAGCAAACATGGCTTAAATCTAATCTAGAATTTGTAGTTAGAGGATATGTCACTATAAGAAGAGATCAAGATGAGAGTAGGGGAGGAGGCTGTATTATATTTATAAAAGAAGGAATTAATTATAGGGTTTTAACAAAAGGATTAGATTTGGAGTTTATAATTATAGAAATATGGAGTAGAAATAAAAACATAAAAATTATACATTTTTATAAACCAGGAAAAAGAATGTCAGTAGAATCAATGGGCATTATTGTACATTTAGAAGGGAAACTAATTTGTTGCAGTGATTTTAACAGGCATAATACATTATGGGATAGGTATAATTATCACAATTGTATAATAACTGAAGAAGTTATGGATAATAGAAATTTGGTATGCATAAATGATGGAGGAGTACAAGAATTGATGTAGCAACATGAAGGAAACCAGCAGTAGGTATTACATTAGTTTCAAGCCCTTTGGCAAGTTTCAGTTCATGGCAACAATAGCCAGCGATCACAATCCCATAATAATCAAACTGGATATAGGAAAACAGTATTATAATACAATGGGAATACAAAAATGTGTTTCAGGGATGCTGATTGTGTAACATTTGTGAGTATTAGTGATAAAGAAATTGATCAAATAGATCTGAATATGAATATTTATCAATTAAACATGTCAATTTGTTTAACTACATTAGAAGCAGCAAACAAGTCTAAAAAAAAAAAGAAAGAAAAAAGAACCAAATTGTACCATGTTGGACAAAGGAGTGTGAAAAAGTAATAACATTTAGAAATAAAGCTTTTAAAAAAAAAAAAAAAGAATGATAATACTCAAAATCTTATTGAATATAAAAGGTTACAAAGTATTGTAAGAAGAACCATAAAAAATACTAAAAGAATATTGGTGACAGTTTTGTAATCCAGTGGGAAGGACATATGCATCAAAGTATATACATTATTCCTGAGTTTGTAGCGAAAGTAGAAAAGAGAATAAGTGATAATTTATCAGTATACACAGGAGAAATGATAGCAGTACTACCAGTACCAGTACTTTTCGCTCTTCAGTGGATCGAAGTTAATCAAAAGATGGCAAAAACAATGGGAAGAAGACAGAAAAGGCAGAAAGTTTTATAGAAGTATGAGAAAAACTGCAGAAATGAGGAGTGCTGGAAGGAATAGGAGGGAAGAAATAGTTATAACACGACTCAGATTTGGGCACACAGGATTAAATAGTACTTTATTCACAATAGGCAAACATAATACAGGTAAATGTGATTATTGCAGAAAAAAATAAACAGTTTTGTTGTCAGAAATATAGTACTGAAAGAGTTCAGATGAGTAATAATCTATCCGAAATGAAAATCAGATTAAATCCCTTTAAATTATTACAGAGAAATGAAATATCTGATAGTTCTCAAGCTTTGATGAATTATCTAGAAATGACTCATTTATTTGAAAGGATATGATTTTTTTTGTCGTCGTTTCAGTCCACACTCCATACCAGTTGGTGGCAGTAATGCACATCTACAGTTATTTGCCAACTGCCATAAAATTCTACAAGAAAAAGAAGAAGAAGAAGAAGCTATGCGGGGTCCTTGAACGCAGGTTGCTAATGGCCCTTTTCTATTGGCCCGTTTTAGGCGGTCCGGCTTCGCTCCTTCCATTCAGCTTTGCTCTACTGGTTCCGGTACCAGTTGTGTTCCCACTGACTTATGGCTGGAGCTATGGCGACTGAAGCTCCGCCTCCAGCTGTCGGTGTGGTGCGCTGTTAACGTTAGTGTTAATAGCTGATAAGTTACTAGCTTGGGAGCTCACGCTTGCTAACAGTACAATGACTTGGTGGTGCACAGATGAGTGAGTAAAAGAAGATGAGTTTGTCAAAAATATGTAAAGTTCATTATGAAAATCACACATTTAAGATGAATGGACAGAAGCATACGCTTTCCTTTGACCTTCAGTAGGGTCTAAGGCCAGTCTGCCTCATATGTTCTGAATCAGTTGGACTTGTAAAGATTTGAAATCTAAAGAGACATAATGAAACCAAACATAGGAACATCAACCAAAGCTATCAGCCTGGGTCTGGCGGTAGGACAAGGAGAATAAATGAACTGAGTGGACAGTATGAGGAGCTACACGGCTGATAACACCGTCTCTAACAGCACAACAGTGAGCATAAGAGTGTTCACTGTGAGTACGGTGGGTTTTAGGAAAACACAAAAAGCCTTTTACTGGCTGGGAATTGATCAAAGTCTGCATGGAAGGTGTGGCAGAAACACTATTAGATGGAAAAGAAGGACAACAACCTAAAGAAAAAGTTCAGCAAATTGCCCTGCCTGCCACAAGCAACAAGGAGAGCAGAACTGTTCTACCAAGATGTCCTGACCCAGCTAGACGGAGCCATTCTAAGCGTTTAATATTGGTTCTTAAATTGGATTGCACTTTTCTGTTCAGTAGATGATTTCATGGGCATAGGAATAATTGATCAGTAGTTAGAAAACAAAAATGTTTAATTAAATGTTGATTAAAGGTTAAATAAAAATGAAGGGAATATATTTGACAGTTGATTTAAAATGTTCAGACACCAAAGTGTTTGGATGATGGAGGTAGTGGACCTCCAGCTATCTTAGTCTGGGACCCCTGCTGTAGTGGATTTAACTATGTTAAAAAGAAAACACAGAGATTAAACTTTTATATGTAATTCAATAACAAGAGTATATAGAACAGTTTTAAAGCTACATCAAAATTTACTCAGATTCATGTCAGAATCCATCAGCTCAAATAGGAGCAGCCATAGTTCCAGAATTCATAATTAATATAGGGATGAAATTAAATGAAGGGTTATCTGTTTATACTGTGGAGATGATTGCATTACTGCTTGCAGTCGAATGGATTGAAGAGACCAGACCATTGAAATTGTTCAGATTCAAGTTCTTCATTAGTCAGTTTACAAAGAAATGTACAGTAACAAGAGGATATTAAAATCAATTCTGTTTATTTATACAGGACTAATTTACAACAAAAATTTCAGCATACTGTACAACAAAGATCAGATATTTTACAAACAGTGGTGGCAGGTTCTTCTCAGACGAAGACATGACTTTCAAAGGTGGTAACTTTTTTAATCCATGCAGACCCAATTTTTCTGTTTTTCTTTTCAAAGTGTAAACATGTTTCTGTTTGCTGTATTGTTTTGTGTTTTCATATTCATTACAATGAACAGTTGAACAAATACTAAAGGAGCACAAAATGTTATCACTTTCAAGTAAAAATGTTTTTAACAATGTAGGCCTAAAAACAACTCATTTAGTTTGGCCAAAAACTCTTACAGTAGAACTTTATACACACCCACTTAATGCAATATTTAAATATTTCTGTATATCAACCAATTATGATTTCAGAATACATTTACACATACAGTGTCTGTGAGAAAAAGACACTCAGACAAAAATATTTCTGGAGCATTTCACAAATATTTTACATTTTACTATATTTGACACCAGTAGACTGTTTTCTGTCTGCATGTAGAACAGGAGTGGCTGTAGCAAGGAGATTATGTGATCTGAAATACCTTTTTGTGGGACTTGCTACTATAGGATTAAATGCTTTGATTTTGACTGAATTATAGAACCAGATAATTTTGATGTCATGATGTAAATCCAGCTAGAAGCAGAGAGGGTTTTCTATTGTTATCTGGGCCAGCAGCTCAGGTGAAAGTCCCTCTGTTCTCTGTCCCTCATTGTGACTCTGAAGCTGAGTCAACCTCTACCTAAAGTTTTACTGGGTGATTATTATTGATTAGTTGTATCTTAAAATTATACCATACACAGTCAGTATTTAGTGTTTTGCAGCTATCTTCAGCCTGGATATCCAGCTCAGCCTCCGCCTGTGCCTGTGTACACATGCTCCTGGCTCCCATTCTGCAGCTCTGCTGCTGCTCAGAAATGAGGTGTCATCCTTATTATCGCGTTCTTTGTAGGTCTCAGGGTAATCTTTTGGGTAATGAACGACGGCAGGCAGACAAATCAGGACTAAATTGGCTTTAAGGAATTCTTAAGTCGCATCTCAAATGTGCAGATAACCATTTTTATTTTTATCTTTTGACTCATTGTGAGGTTAGGTGGAGCAGACAGTGATTATAGGAAATACAGCAGAAACACGATAAAAACAAATATGATACTTCCGGTCATGATATGGGGGAATTTGTGTATATATTTTGGAGTTTTAGGGACAAATAAAAAAATAGTTGTGTTATTGAACACCTGATAGTTGTATTGATCATTTTATTAGGACCATTTGTATAAAAAACAAAATAATCAGATAGAAAATGTATATAAGCGTCTTGGTGGTTCAGTTGTATTATATTAATTTTTGTTTTAATTTACTCATCAAAAAGCTTACAGAAATGTTCAATAAATGAGATTTATGTAATTTCATTGTTTTGTTACCTGCATCAGAAATTAATGTCTAAAACTGTCAGCTGACACTAAAAAACTACCCTGTAGATATCTTTGACATTTACTATAAAGAAGAATACGAAAGAACTACAGGAGGTAACAGTGATGATGAATTTTTCATTTTACTATTTTATCAGAAATCAGAAAAGCTTTATTGCCAAGTACGTTTTAGGACATACAAGGAATTTGTTTTGGCGTAGTCGGTGCAATACAATACAAATTAAACAGTATAAACATATCTACAATATCATATAAATATATGTGAACAGTTTTAAGTGAGTGAGAGTAAATATAACCCTAACCCTACAACAGTGCAGGTGATCATTGTGCAAGTAAAGCAGGAGTCCAAGCTGAGCGTTAATGTAACTCATAGAGTTACAGGTTACAGGTGTCCTGTCAGCAAAAAAGGGGTGGGGGGTGTGGGGGAAAGGGAGAGTGTCAGGGTGGTTTCTGGGCTTTGTTGACCAGGCTGGTGGCAGATGGGAAAAAACTGTTCTTGTGGCGTGAGGTTTTGGTCCGGATGGACCGCAGCCTCCTGCCAGAGGGGAGAGTCTCAAAGAGTCTGTGACCGGGGTGGGAGGGATCAGCCAGAATCTTCCCTGCCCGCTTCAGGGTCCTGGAGGTGTACAGTTCCTGGAGCGACGACTGCAGCCAATCACCTTCTCAGCAGACCGCTTCTTATTTAGTCATTAATGCATGCTAACCCATGGATTAAAAATCTTTCTAGTAATTGTTCATAGAAAAATAACAGCAAACAACTTACAAGATTTATTTTCCTGTATTTCATAACATTACAACCACCAAATGTCCTCAGATAGTTTCTGTAGACTAGTTCCCGTGCGAGTGCCATCTGGTGGATGATAAAAGTATTACAGCGACAACTCAGATTTCAAAATTACATGTCGGTCTTCACTTGTTTCAGTTATTGTGCATTTTTCTCTCTTTTGACTTAAAAGACACTAAAATTAATATTGAGATAATTACAGAAGCAAACATTGAGTGCTGCAGAATATATGAAATCCATCAGAAAAAAACATCAGATCTCTTTTCAGCACAGTTGATCTGTTATGAATTAGTGAAGTCTGCAGTTCTACTTCTCTTATAGGTGGCTGGAGTTTAAATTAACTGGATAAAAAGAGTGGGAGTAGGGCCTGTAATGTATGAAGTTATTGTTTTATTGTGAAAAGCATGGGGGCTTCCGGTCTGGGATATAGAAGGATGAATAAAGTACGCAGTATGGCTACCACCTGATCTACAAGTCTGTCCTCATGTTTCAAGGCTCACTAGAAGACATAACATGGTGTCAGACGTTTGAATGGGAGAAACACAGCGAGTATGGCTCACTTTAAACCCCCACCAAACTTAAACCTGCAGGGGAATCTGGCAGAAAATTGGAAGACATGGCTTCAACGATACGAGCTATTCGCAATAGTTAGCGGCGTGGCGGAAAAATCAGAAGAGGTTCAGTGCGATACATTTCTGCATGTTGCCGGAGAAGAAGCCATAAAAGGGAATAACACGTTTGTCTTCGCAAATTATGAAAGGAATAAAATAGCTCCATTGAAGCAAAACTTCCAAGATTACTGTGAGCCCAGAAAGAATCTGCCATACATCAGACACATGTTTTTTACAAGAGTGCAAGGACCGTCAGAAACAATGGATGCCTATGTAACTGACCTAAAGAACAAAGCGAAAGGATGTGAATCCGGAGACCTGTGTGCCTCACTAATACGTGACAGGATTGTCTGCGGTAGATGTGATGATCAAGTTAGAACTAGATTGCTCAGAGAGGCAGGTCTCACCCTGACCAAAGCACTTGATGTGTGCCGAGCCAGTGAACTGGGCTAAAAAAGTGTCCAGCCTAAGGGCAAACATGTAAGAAATGTGAGGAGAAAAATCATTATGCAAAGATGTGTTGTATGAAAGGCCTCCACCTGAGTCTTCTGGAGTTTCTGACAAAGCAAATCAGGTTGAATTATGTTAAATGGAGAAATCAAAGAACATGATCCTCACAGTGCTGCTGGCTTTGTCCAGATGACAGTGGGTTTGTTGAGGCAGGTGTTTCATGGCATCTTCAACTCCACAGCGATAAGCAAACTGAAGGGGGTCCTGATAGTTTATTGTTTGCTTACTCAGGTGGGCCAACAGGAGTCTCTCTAGGACCTTCATGATGTGGGATGTCAGGGCAACAGGTCTATAGTCATTGAGGACTGATGGGTGAGTTTACTTTGGTACCAGAATAAGACAGGATGTCTTCCACAACACTGGAACCTTCTTCTGGGCCAGGCTAAGGTTGAAGAGGTGCTGCAGAATCCCACAGAGCTGCTCTGCACAGCCCTTCAGGACTCTAGGGCTGACATGATCTGGACCTGAAGCCTTATTCCGATTCAGTCTCTCCAGTTGCATCTTCACCTGACTTCTTGAGACGCACAGGTGGAAGAGGGCGGCAAAGGGAGCATCAACATCTTCTGATATGGTTGAAGGCAAACATGTAGAAGCAGAAGGGTCTAGGGCTAAGGTGGAAGATAAAACATTTGAGGTGTTACTGGACAGCTGTGGGTCAAAGGAGTGTGGGATGTCTGTTTGGCAGTGAGCAGAAGAGGAGGATGCTGAGCTTGTTTCTGAACTGAACCTATTAGAGAATGTGTTCAGTTCATTGGCTCTGTTCAGACCTCCATCGGTCTGATTATCCTTCTGCATGAAGCCTGTGATCTTCTTCATCCCTGACCACACATCTCTGATATTGTTTTGCTGGAGCTTGCTCTCCAGCTTCTTCTTGTACACCTCCTTGCTGTCTCTTATCTAGACTTTAAGTTGCTTCTGTAAACTCCTCAATAATTCTCTGTCTCCCTCTCTGAAGGCTCTTTTTTCTTGTTAAGCAGGTCCTTCAGGTCACTGGTGATCCAAGGTTTATTACTGGGGAAGCATCTCATGGTTCTGGTGGGGATGATGTTATCCACACAGAAGTTTATATAGTCGGTTACACACTCAGTCATGGCATTGATGTCCTCTCCATGTGGCTGGCACAATGTGTCCCAGTCTGTAGCCTCAAAGCAACCTTGCAGAGCTTCTTCAGCTTCCTGTGACCATTTTCTCACGGTCCTCTTTATTACAGGTTGTCTTTGAACAAGGGGCTTATATATTTATATTGTACCTGTATTTATACTGTTTAATTTGAGTACTGTATTGCACCGACTATGCCAAAACAAATTCCTTGTATGTCCAAAAACGTACTTGGCAATAAAGCTTTTCTGTTTCTGATATTTCGGGCAGAGAAAAACAAGATTGTGATCTGATTTGCCTAGAGGAGGTCTTGCTGTAGAGATGTAGGAGTCCCTGACATTTGCATAAAACAAATCCAACGTTTTGTTTTCTCTGGTAGAGCAGCTGACAAACTGTTGAAACGTTGGAAGTGTAGCAGAGAGTGAAACATGGTTAAAATCACCAGATATTGCCAGAAACGCATTGGGGTTTTGTGTCTGTAGCTTAGCAACAACTGAGCTGGTGGCATTATATGCAGTGTCGGCAACAGCTAAAGGTGGAACGTAAACTGTTGCCAAAATAACGCTGGTGAACTCTCTAGATAAATAATATCGACTTACTGCCAACAGTTCAATATCTGGACTGCAGAGACGACACTTCACAGTAACATGTCCTGGATGACACCATCTGTTGTTCACAAGTAGTGCCAGTCCACTTCCTTTACATTTGCCGCTCCTCTTTAAATCTCTGTCTGGTCATATGGTTAAAAAGCGCGGCAGAGAGACGCTGGAGTCTGGGATATGATCCTGCAGCCATGTCTCAGTAAAACGCATAATACTGCATTCCCAGTACTCTGGCTGGGTCCTTTGTAATTCTTGGAGTTCATCCAACTTGTTTCCCAACGATCTCATATTGCCCATCATAATCGACGGAAGAGATGGTTTGAACTTCCTCCTTCTCTCTCTTGTCTTTGCTCCTGCTCTGCATCCACGGCATCTCCTTTTCAACTCATCAGGGATTTGTGGTTGTAGTTGAAGTATTTTTTGAGATATTAATCAGCTGCTCCCGGTTGTAAGAAACAATCGGGTTGCCATGGCAATGCATCATAACAAATGTCCAAAAGTAGAAAAGTATTAGAAAAACTCCTCCAAGCTGTACACCCTCCGACACCGGAGAGGACAGTCGTCCAAAAAAAAAAATCAACTGTATCCACCACAAGAGGAAGAGTTCCCAAAAAAGAATCAGTCAGAATGAAAAGTAACAGAGCTACTCCAACCTGCTGCCACCTTGAGCGGCGCAGTTCTAGAATACCAGTAACGGTATCGATTCCCAGGTACCGAGTATCGGTACCGTATTGTTCAAATGTGAAAGGTACCCATCCCTATCTTTGTCCATCCTGTTGTTTTTTTCCTCTGTATGTTTAGAAAGTGTGCTGTATGTTAAAAATTATGTTTTAGTATTTCAGTTATAAGAAGTAGTATTTCAGTTATAAGAAGAGCTTGACAAAGCTGGAGATCTTACTGGGAGAAGAAAACCTACAAGATTTATTTATTTATTTGTTATTTTATTAATTATGAATTCTTTATTTACTTTATTTACTTTTTCAATTTGGGCCCAAAGGTTCCTCAAGAGTTAAACAGGCTGACATAGGACTCTTGGGGTTAAAGGTCACACCACACATTTGCTGCTCTAGAGGCAACATGTTTCCTGAAAATAGTGACTATAATTTAAAATAACAGAATATTGCTGCATGGTTCTGATAATTCATATTCAGATTTCTGGTTGCTGTTCTGTTCTCTTAATGTTCTTCCCTTTATTAATAACTTTACTTCTATTTCCATCATGATTTTTATTTTACTGCTCGTCCCACAGTGTTTGAAGGAGGAGTAACTATGGATCAGAACATGTGGTCCAATCTGGAATAGTGTTATGTGGAAACATCGTTTAGTTTTCCACTATTTGCAAACAGCTGCAGGATATTTTCACTAAAACAACAACAGGTCATGTTTGCAGCTCAATTTGTATAGATTAAAACATAATTCAAAGTTTAAGTGGTTCACAGAACATAGAAATTTGTCTAAATGTTCTGTTTCAGGGTTCTGACATGCATTGGTTTGCTTTAGAGTTTCTGAGTTCTTATTTCATGAAGCAGTTTCATCTGTCTTGTTTAATACTAGAAGATGTTTTTATTTAGTTTTATTCCATCAGAATTGTTCTTATTCATTTTGATCTCTGTCTCTTCAGATTAAAGAACTGTAACCTCTCAGAGAGAAGCTGTGAAGTTCTGGCCTCAGTTCTCAGCTCCCAGTCCTCTAATCTAAGAGAGATGGACCTAAGTAACAACAAGCTGCAGGATTCTGGAGTGGAGCTGCTGTCTTCTGGACTGAAGAGTCCAAACTGCAAACTGGAAACTCTCAGGTCTGGCCAGTTAAACTATCTCACAGATGTTAGTACACCCCTAACATTTTTGTTTATATTTTGTTATATCTTTTCATGGCACAACACTGAACATATGATACTTACAACATAAAGTAGTCAGTGTTCAGCTTGTATAACAGTGTAAATGTTCGGTCCCCTCATAATATCTCAACACAAAATCATTAATGTCTAAAATGCTGGCAACAAATTGAGTACACCCCTAAGTGGAAATGTCCAAATTTTGCCCAATTAGCCTGGTGTCATTAGTTTTTCAAGGTCTCAGGTGTGAAATGGGAGGAGGTGTGTTAAATTTGGTGTTATCTCTCTCATACTGGTCACTGGAGGTTCAACATGGCTCCTCATGGCAAATAACTCTGAGGATCTAAATAAAGAGTTGTTGCTCTACATGTAGATGGTCTCTGCTATAAGAAGGTTGCCAACCCCCTGAAACTGAGCTGCAGCACAGTGACCAAGACCATACAGCAGTTTAACAGGACAGGTTCCACTCAGAACAGGCCTCACCACAATCCACCAAAGAAGCTGGGTACACCTGCTCAGCATCATATCCAGAGGTTGTCTTTTGAAAATAGACATATGAGTGCTGCCAGCATTGCTGCAGAGGTTGAAGGGGTGGAGGTCAGCCTGTCAGTGTTCAGACTATCTGCTGCACACTGCATCAAACTGGTCTGCATGTCTCTTATCCTAGAAGGAAGTTGCTTCTAAAGATGATGCACCACAAAGGCCCCAAAACACTTTGCTTAAGATAAACTTATTTGGTTCAAATTGTGTCAAGCGTTAGGAGTAAAAGCTAAGTGTGTCTTGTCTACAGTCATGTACGGTAGTGGAGAGTCAGGGTTTGAAGCTGCAGGAGCGCTGCCAGCTGTGGGGAGCTACAGTTCATTGAGGGAACCATGAATGCCAACATGTTCTGTGACACAATGAAGCAGAACATTATCCCCTCTCTTTGGAAACTGGGCCGCAGGTCATTAAGTCAACATTATAATGCCCCCAAACACATCTCTAAGACAACTACAACCTTGCTAAAGAAACTGAGGTTAAAGGTGTTGGACTGGCCAAGCATGCCTCCAGACCCAAAACCTATTGAGCATCTGTGGGGCATCTTCAAATGGAAGGTGGAGGAGCTGAAGGTCTCTGACATCCACCAGCTGTGTGATGTTGTCAAGGAGGAGTAGATGAGGATTACCGTGGCAACCTGGGAAGCTCTGGTGAACTTCATGTCCAAGAGAGTTAAGGCAGCGCTTGAAAATAATGGTGGCCACACAAAATAGTGACACTTTGGACACAATTTGGACATTTCACTTAAGGGTGTACTTATTTTATTTGGCTGTGTGTCGAGTTATTCTAAGGGCAAAGCAAATTTACACTGTTATACAAGCTGCACACTGACTAGTTTATATTGTATCAAAGTATCTTTAGTGTTTTCCCATGAAATGATAGCATCAAATATTAACAAATATTAGAGTTATTTAACTTTTATGAGATACTTTATGTTTATAGAATCATTTTGTCATTAATTTCAATGTCAAAAAGTGTTGAAAAGGTGTATTTTAAATATTTCTTATCTTTTATCTGACTATAATTTAAAATAACAGAATATTGCTGCTTGGTTCTGATAATTAATAATCAGATTTCTGGTTGCTGTTCTGTTCTCTTAATGTTCTTCCCTTTATTAATAACTTTACTTCTATTTCCATCATGATTTTTATTTTACTGCTCGTCCCACAGTGTTTGAAGGAGGAGTAAGTATGGATCAGAACATGTGGTCCAATCTGGAATAGTGTTATGTGGAAACATCATTTAGTTTTCCACTATTTGTAAAACGGCTGCAGGATATTTTCACTAAAACAACATCAGGTCGTGTTTGCAACTCAATCTGTACAGATTAAAACATCATTCAAAGTTTAAGTGAGTCACAGAACATCAAAATTTGTCTAAATCACATTTTGTTCTGTTTCAGGGTTCTGACATGCATTGCATTGCTTTAGAGTTTCTGAGTTCTTATTTCATGAAGCAGTTTCATCTGTCTTGTTTAATACTAAAATATGTTTTTATTTAGTTTTATTTCATCAGAATTGTTATTATTCATTTTGATCTCTGTCTCTTCAGATTGAAGAACTGTAACCTCTCAAAGAGAAGCTGTGAAGTTCTGGCCTCAGTTCTAAGCTCACAGTCCTCTAATCTGAGAGAGATGGACTTGAGTAACAACAAGCTGCAGGATTCTGGAGTGGAGCTGCTGTCTTCTGGACTGAAGAGTCCAAACTGCAAATTGGAAACTCTCAGGTCAGAACAGCATTAATGACTTAATTACAGTGAACATCATTTAGTTTCTGATTCCAACAAAACTTTTTTTCTACCTGAAAACATGCAGAATGTTTATGTGCAGAACTAAGTGCTCAATGCAATGTTCTGTAGGGTAACTTTAAAAAGTGACACCAAAACAAAAGAGTGAGAACTGCCAGTTATAACTAAACTCTGCTATTTGTAGCAGAGTTCTGTCCCCTTTAAGGTTTCTCCTGCAGCTACAGTGGAAAAAGGACTGAATTAGAACTTTGTCAGTCTACCTATTTCAACAGCAATAAGGTTCATAGCTGCTCTGCACTGAACTGAATTCCTCTCCTTAAACATCAAGCTGAATGTAAACATCACTGGTTCTGGAGAAAAATCAGCTGAGGTCCAAATGGTTGCCTGTAGCATCCAATCAACCCAAACTCTCTACATCTCATAAAATACAAGTTGGAGGAATCTCTGTCATTGATAATTTTACCAACATCTGTTCATGCTACATTTAGGTACAGCTGGGATTCTGGGCTGTTGAAATATCTAAACTCTAAAGTGATTTAAACTTTTTTATTCTCAAATACCCTAACCCTTGAGATTTTACTCTCAAATATGAACCCAGTCATAAGAAATGTTGAACCCATTTCCAAGTGGTTCTGATTATGTATAATCTATCCAGCCACTGGCTATGCCTGCTTATACTACTTTATTCATTGAAACAAATCCAACTAAGTGTCCAGTTAATTCTGTACTTTCTACTTTTTTAGTTTTAGAACATAATAAAATCTCATTTCAGAAATTGAAATAGATTGTTTATTTACTGCTGACTGAAAAAAACAAAAACCTTTTTGTCTTATTTGAAGCAAACTGAAAACATACCAAACAGATTTTTGTGTACCATCCCTCCCTTAATATAAATACTGCAACTTTTATCATGACTTGTTCTGTAACAATTTGAACAAAGAACCAGAAATTTCAGACGGACACAACAGGTGAATATTAAGATGTTCATTGAAATCTGTCGTTGTCGTTCGTTAGAAAACCAGCAGCAGTATCAGGAACCTCTGAGGGCAGACATATCGGTTAGTGGCTGAACAGAGAACTGAGAATAACGTGAAGCTCAGAGAAAATGCCACTAACCTTCTCAGAATCTGTGGGAGAGCAAGGATGGTGATTTTCAGCTCCAGGGTGACATCACAGTGAGTCAGAGAGGCTGTGAACGGGAATCCTTGGTCTGACGTTATGATCAGATCCAGTAATGGGCTGTTGGATCCGGGGGTAAGGCAGAGGGCAACAGTCAGGAGGCAGAATCAAGGTTGATGTCCAGAGATCAGAAGTCAGGGAGATATCCAACGAGGGCAAAGCAGAGCAGAGAAATCCAGGGGGCAAAAATAAGATCAAGATCAGGCAGACAGGCTAGGAAGAACGCTTGACATTTACCACACAAGGCTTTCAATAATCTGTTGCTGTTTGTCAGCCAGAGAGCAGCTTATAAAGCCAGGTAAACAGGTGGAGCAGGTGAGGCATGAATAGGGAGCTGGCCGGGGAGGAGCAGGTGAAAACAATCCTCTGAAATCCTTCAGCACAGCGATGATCAGCAGGCAGACAGAGACGGTGCAGAGAAACAGACCAGAATCATAACATGTTCTGACTGCATAAAACAAGGTTGAGACAATTTCTTAGGTACAAATTATTTTGTTGCTACTGTTTGCTTTTGCCTTAATAAATAAATATGTTTAATTATTTGAGTGGTATTTGTGCTTGTCGGGCTCTTGCTGTGACAGTTTCATTAGGACTGATGCAGCCACTACTGTGCTTCAACATTAGGATGGTGTTGTTGGACCTGCAGTCGTTTGAACAAATCCAGAACAGATTCAGGAATCTGGAAGTTTTATCCAAGATTAAAACAGATTACGTCCAGAATTCACTTCCTGAAATCTGGGCTGACTTCTTTGGATTTTTTAATGATGTCACACAAAGAAGCACACTCTTAAACCCAACTAGATGACTTGACTAAAAAATCGCTCATGTGTGTCTTTTCTTTTAAACAAAGCTTAAAGAAAGTTATTTGTTGACTGTGTTTACTGTCACTTTGCCGAAACGTATGCAAAATGCACTTTTCTTTTGATTAGAGTTTATAAGTATGAGTTATTCAAATAATATAAGTTATTTTTATGGTAAAAGTATTCAGCATCATTTTGCTTTTGCCTCTGTATAATGCCATAATAACTGTATACATTAATACTGTTTATAAACTCGATATTTACACAGTGTCGTGAGTTGCCTGTAGAGCTTTTTTTTAACTTGTTTTCATAGAGCTGGTTGCTTGTTTCTCTTGCCAGATTTGGCAACATTGCTTTTAGCTTAAAATCTCAGTTGCTGTAATATTAAGATCACCAAAAACATTTACTGCTTTTAATTCTGCTTTTAACCAATAACAATACTGGTTAAATATTATTATTGTAACCCCTAGGTTATATATAACCCTTTTCTCTTACATACTTTGAGCATTTCCTTAAATATAATGCATTGTAGGCCTTTTCCACCTCAGATTGTAATAATGACCTTTCTACTTAACGTTGTTGATGTATTATACTTATACCTTTGAGGCTATGCGCACCGTCAAAGTCTTAAACATTAAAATAACACGTGTATTTTTGTTGACTTTAAAACATGCAGTAAATGTTGTGTTTTGCTCATACCTGCTATTTACTACCGCCAGTAAACGCATCGTTTCACCTGTTTCTACCTTACTGGTCAGTCAAGGGCAACATCAAGTTGAAGCAATTTGATTGGCTGTGAAGGCTGGTGGGTGGGAACAGGTTTACCTGCAGCTATACTGGCTGCCAGTTGGCCAGCGGCCGTTCCCAGAGGAAGGTGGGCTCTATGCCGCTGTGGATTATTGTTGTTTTCTAACTAGCTGGAGCTGCCAAGTTTTTCCGGACGTTTTGCTTGGATTTTGGAGCTGCAGGGCCGGACCGAGCTCGTGGACCGGGGTGGACTGATTCTGGAAAGAGCTGTCCCCGGCGTGGGTAGGGGGCTTGTGGGGGGGGAACTTCAGGGTGGGGGTTGGAGGTGCCAAGGCCCCTCTTGAGGTGGGGGTGGTGAATTGTGGCTGCAGGTGTTGGGGGATGTCATGGGGGATGGTTGCAGGACTGTCCCTTTGTCTTTCAAAGCGGCAGTAGAACCCGTTCAGGTCGTTGTCAAGGCATCGGTCGTTGATGCAGTGGGGGGCCTTCGGCTTGTAGTTGGTGATTTGCCTGAGCCCTTTCCAGACAGACGCAGAGTCGTTGGCTGAGAACTGGTTTTGGAGCTTCTCAGAGTACAGTCGTTTGGCCTCTTTCATTGCCTTGCCAAACTTGTACTTCGCCTCTCTGTATATGTCTTTGTCCCCACTCCTGAAGGCCTCTTCCTTATCCAGTCTTAACCTTCTGAGTTTGGCTGTGAACCAGGGTTTATCATTGTTGTAACTCATCCTGGTGCATGATGGTACACAGCTGTCCTCACAGAAGCTGATGTAGGAAGTCACATCCTCTGTGTACTCGTCCAGACTGTTGGTAGTAGTCCTGAACACATCCCAGTCTGTACAGCCTAAACACGCGTGGAGATTCTCCACAGCCTCACTGCTCCACTTCCTTGAGGTCCTCACAACAGGTTTGCAGAGCTTTAGTTTCTGCCTGTATGCAGGAATCAGGTGGACCATGATGTGGTCGGATTGGCCCAGTGCAGCACGTGGGATGGCGTGATAAGCGTCTCTGATGGTGGTGTAACAGTGATCCAGAATGTTGTCCTCTCTGGTCGGACATTTCATAAACTGTCTAAATTCGGGGAGTTCGTGGGTGAGATTACCTTTGTTAAAGTCGCCAACGATGATAACTAAGGAGTCCGGGTTGGTCCGCTCCACACTCAGTATCTGGTCGGCGAGCATGCGTTGTGCGACCTGCACGCTAGCTTGCGACCAGGATGAACGAAGCGAACTCGCGGGGAGAATAGAAAGGCTTACAGTTTATGATGAAGGCTTCCAGGTCTGGAGAACAGTGCTGCTGAATCACTGTCACGTCGTTGCACCAACCACTGTTGAGGTAGAAACAGATTCCTCCACCTTTCACTTTGCCGGAGAGTTCCGTGTCTCTGTCCGCTCTGTAGAGCTGGAATCCTGCCAGCTGCAGCGCAGAGTCCGGTATTAATCCACACAGCCACGTCTCCGTGAAGCATAAAACTGCAGATGAATAAATGTCCCTGTTTTTCCCCAACAGCAGTTGTAGTTCCTCAATTTTGTTGGGAAGTGAGCGCACGTTAGATAAATATTCCAGGTAATGGTGTTCGTAGTCCACGCTGGCAAAGACGTACCAGCACCCCATCCCGTTTCCCTCTCTTCTGGCGTTTCACCGCGTGAGCAAAGGTGAATTCACCTTTGACCAGAATGTCCAAAAATTCCAGAGCAGTAGGCAGAAAAGTGGGAAATAACTCCTCTGGTGTAGTAGCCCTGATGTTCATGAGTTCTTCTCTGGTGAGAGAGCTCTTGGTACCATCACAGAAGACCGTTTTAGAGCAAAAAACAAAGCAAAACAATGCGCACCAACATGCCGAGGCGACCATCTGCTAATTGCCTCAATACAGGCTGACACTCATGCTAACACTGAAACTAAAAACTGACAGAATCATCACTTTAACATTGAGCTAAAGTTAGTATTAAACTAGCTCCAATCTTTTTAAAAGTCCTGGTTTAGGAAGCCCAAGATGTGTTTTGATGCAAATTTATCCTGGGTAATTTCACTTTCTCAGGGCTTTACTTTCACGGACGGCACTCTGGTCTAGTAAAAATCACATTTTTATTAGACATTTTTCTTGTTGTGCTGTAGATATCTGACAAAAGTTTGTCTGATGATAATAAATGTAAAATAAGTGTTAATCAGTGTTTAGTAGTTATTGAGGTTGTAAAGCAACAACTCTGGCCTGGTGCAGGTTGGTATAAAATTAAATGTAAACTAATGATTTAAACTTTTCCAGTAAAACTTAAGGATTAATAGAAGGTTTTAATTAACTGTATAACTCTAAAGCTGCTCATCATCTTCTATCATTTATCAGTTGAAGCAAAAAATAAGTTATTAGCTAAGAATCTTTTAAAAATAGTAAAAGCCATCTGCTGGACTGAAGGTGTAGTGCAGTTTTATTTAAAGTCTAAAGTCTTTTGTTTCATTTTGTCTCTCAGACTTAGATCCTGTAACCTCTCAGGAAGAACTTGTGAAGTTCTGTCATCAGTTCTTAGCTCCCAGTCCTGCTGTCTGAGAGAAGTTGACCTGCAGAACAACAACCTACAAGATTCAGGGGAGAAGTTGCCGTCTGGTTCAGACTGTACACTGGAAATATTCAGGTGAAGATTCATCAAACTGGTTCTTCTGGGTTTTAATGAGGAACAGTATTCTCTGTTTCACAAATTAAAATGGTTTAAATGCTAAGTTGATGATTTTCTGGTAAATCCTTCTGAGTCGTTCGTTTCTCAGCTGGAACAGACAGCAGTTAGTTCATCATCTGTTTCATTGTCTTATTTAGAATCATGTGGGACCAAGATCAAACGCTGTCCTGGTCCCTCTGACCCGACTCTGGTTTTATGGAACGTCTCTTTAAGTTCACTTTTCTAACCAAACACTTTAGTTCTGACTACTTACAGAACATTGACTCTTTTGGACCTTATAGAACCATCTACTCACCAATTCCTGGAGAGTCTGTAGACTCAAGATGGCCTCCAGAGATACACCTCACTTCAAAGAACAAAGCAGGAGGACACAAATAGTGACAAAGCAAAGACAGGAGAACCTGCTGGAGTCAGAACCGGACCCATTGAACAAACACACCATCATCCAGTTCCCAGTGGATGATGGCTGCTGGTTCCTCAGTTTCTGGACATCAAACTGGATCATCTGTGTCCAGAGTAAAGTTACAGCAGAACATCAGAGATTTTAACCTTGTCTGTTTCTCTGAGACATGGAGAACCCCAGTGATTCTGGACCTCACCATGATACGGTCCAATTGTTTTACCCTGCACTGGGTGGACAGAACAGCAAAGGCAGGAACGTCACCAGGTGGTGGAGTGTGTGTCATATCTAATAACAGATGGTTTGATGGTGAGAACATCAGGACTTTCTCATTCTGATTTAGCACATCTGGAGCATCTGTCCATCAGTTGACCTGCTCTGACCATCCTTCTGGATCAGAACGTTTCCATCAGTAACTAACACAGCTGTCTATATTCCACCTCAGGCAGATAAAGATCTAGCTTTGACTGCACTACATGATGAGCTCAGTGAAGATCAGAACAGTCACCTGGATGCTGCTCCTATCATAGCAGAGGACTTTAATAGTTCAAGTCTCAGACAGGTCAGGACTCTTTGATGAAGATCTTTGAGTAGATGAAGCTGCTGCAGCTCATCTTGTCCAGGAAGCAGAGCTGATAGAAGCTGAAGAACCTGCTTGATTGTCTCTCATATCATCAATCAGCTTCAGTCTCAGTGTGGATGTTGGACTAAATAAACCTCGATGATGTGAGTGTTCTTCAAACTGGAGATGAAGAACCAGACTGGATGGTGTCCTCCTCCTGCCTGATTCAAAAAGATGAAATGAAAAGAATGAGTTCAAACTGGGCTGAAACATGACAACTACAGGACAGAACTTTAGAGACGCTCCATTCAAATGGATGAGTCCAAATGTTGGACAGTTGTATTCTGAGTGAAGAAGAACCGAGCCATGTAATGTCTGCTGTGTCAGAACCTTCAGTAATGAGACAGGAAAAGCCAGCTTGGTTGATTTGGACTCTTTAATGTAAAAAGTAGGAAATGAAGAGAATTGGGTCCAGAGGCCCAGCTGACTGCAGCTTGAATGACCCAGACATGAGCCAAGGTTCCTCAGTCATGAGCAGCTTTATACAGCATAGTTCATTGTTAGCAACTGACAGACAGTACAGGCTGCATCATGTTGTCTTGGCTGATTCTGCTCTATCAGTCTGGTTCCTCCCACAATGGACCAGACAACGTATGCAGCAGGTCACAGAGTCCAAATGACCCAGATCCAGTTCTTCCAGCAGCATGTCAGAGTGGAATCTGATCTGATCTATTACAATGTCCATGTTTGCTGCTGAAAGAGACTGATGGTCTGACCCTCCTCCTCCTTTCAGGGAGCCTGATGGAGTCCGATGGTTGAAACCAGCTCTGAGGAAGTGTAAGTGTGTTTTTCATTTGAGTCATGACAACAAAGAAGCTCACATTCAACCATCTTCAAACTGTCCATCACTCATTCAGGAGTCATCATCTAAGTGTCAATAAATGATCAATAACTGCAGCTGGATTGTGTTTGTTCTCTCCATCAGATTCCTGTCAGCTCACAATCGACACAAACACAGTGAACAGAAAACTCCAACTGTCTGAAGACAATAGGAAGGTGACACGTGTGAAGGAGCTTCAGTCATATCCTGATCATCCAGACAGATTTGATGTTCCTCAGCTGCTGTGTAGAGATGGCCTGACTGGTCGCTGTTACTGGGAGGTCGAGTGGAGAGGAAGAGTTTTTATATCAGTGAGTTACAGAAGAATCAGGAGGAAAGGAGACAGTAATGACTGTTTGTGTGGATTGAATGATCAGTCCTGGAGTCTGAGATGCTCTGATTGTGGTTACTCTGTTTTACACAATAACAGCAGAACAGATCAATCTCCTCCTCCTCCATCTCCTACGTCTCTAACAGAGTAGCAGTGTATGTGGACTGTCCTGCTGGCATTCTGTCCTTCTACAGAGTCTCCTCTGACTCACTGATCCACCTCCACACCTTCAACACCACATTCACTGAACCTCTTTATCCAGGATTCTGGGTCCGTCCTGGTTCCTCAGTGTTTCTGTGTTGAGTCTAAAGAGTCTCCTCCTGTCAGAGAAACACTCTCACTGTTGAACAGATAGTTTAGTCTCTACATGTCTGTCTCTTTCACTCAGAAACATTTTCACATTCAGTCGGTTTCTTTCTGAAACTCTTGGAAAAGATTCCTTGTAAACTTCGTCCTCTTCCAGTCCTTTAAAGATGGAAGCTGGGATTATTCCAGGATCCGAAGGTTTGGTTCTGTTTCCAGTCAAAGCTTCATTTAGGGTTTTTCCTGCAATGTGTTTCCAGTGCTATACCAAGACTGTTCCTAAAAGAAGAATAATTCCAGACTATCTGTGGCTGAACTGCAGATGATGGAAATGTAAATATTGGAGAATAAAACAGTATTTGCTACCAGTTTTCTGACTGTTATTTTACAGAACATCAAATATGTCTAAAACGTTAAAACAGTGATGGACTCAGCCAGTCTCAGTCTTCTGCAAATACTCATTTGACCTTTAGTCCCAAGAGAGGAGGAGGGGGTGTCTGTCCCAGCAGTCATTAATGGACTACAGGCTGAGGACACACTGGACAGGTCACCAGTCCATCACAGAGTCAGGGTTGGATCTACCTCACCAAAGTCTAGGTTCTGATTGGGTCAACTGGACCAACTTTATAAAATGATGTCACATTTGTTGTTCAGGTTCTATTAATTCAAGTCTTCCCTACATCAGAACCCGGATCAGCAGAAACTAGTCCCACTGCAGTGGGTAGGGGAGGCTGTCTTCCAGCAGGAATTGTTGGAATAAATAAATGGAAGAAAAGCTCAAAACATGAAGATAACTTTGTTCCTCCAGGTTCTTCCGTCAGCAGATTAACATCTGACTTTTAAAGGTATCAGAAGGAGACACATATCTGATGGACAGGAAGACAGAGGAACCATTTTCTGGGTCTCTTTGGGTTCCTGTTCTGGTTTATTGTTGAGAAACACGCCTGCAGTCCAGATCTATCTCCAACTGATGCTTGGACCATCCTGAAGAAACTAGAGAGAATACCATCCTGTTAGTGGATCACAAGAGAGACGATGATTGTCATCTGGAGTGATTTCAAAGTACATCACCCCACCCTGTTAGTGGAGGCTGCCTGGCCCCGCCCTATAAGAGGAAGTGGAAGCCTTCACTTCCTGTTTGACAGTCTGACCTTTCACCTGAGCTGGTTTGGATGGAGGAAGCACATGGAGCCAACATTTGGGTAACTACACTTTGATATCAATCAGTGACTTTAAATCTGTAACTGTATTAATGTGACTGTGAATGTGGAGTTCAGATGGTGAGTGAAGAGGAGAAGGTTTAGATGTTAGGAGACCTGAAACTGCTGCTTTGGTTCTCCAACTTCTGGATGAGCTCAATGAGATTGGTTTAAATGTTGGATTGAAATGAAAGTTTGTTGCATTGAAACACTAACTGAGGTCATTTAGATCCAAGGTTCTTCTAGCTCAGCTTTGGAGTTTGATCTGTTTGCTGAAGAACTTTCACAACATGTTGGTGTTAGCATGTGGAGGAGAACATGCTAACAGGTTTGAACTGCTTGAAGATGTTTGACTGTCTTCAGAGACTTGTGTTCAGTTGTGATGTTGAGTTTCTGAAGGTTGGTTGAACTTCTTTCAGTAGTTTATCTGAATTTAGCATGTTGTTCTCCAGATGCTGATGCTGAGATGTTTTGTAAGTTGCTGCTGAAACTCAGATCAGATGTTGTTGAACCAATCTGGATGATCTGTTTTAGAGTCTCCATGTAAGAAAATTAGATTTGAATCCAGCTTTGAAGGCATTTTGATTGAGAAGATCCAGAAGCTGAAGACAGAAAGCAGCAGCAGGTTCTACTCAGGTCCAAAGTTGTTCCTGTTGTTCTCCCAGTAGAACTCCACATTCCCAGTGAGTTTGATCCAGTTTCAGGTTTAAAGTCACTGGTATCAGTTCAGCCAAAAGCAATCAGGTCCAAGCAGTGAAAGTGTGTCAGTGCAGAAGATCCAGAGTGTGTCATAAAATATTGATCCTGTGTTGTTTAGAAGATCATAACCTCCTCCATTTACCTCCTGAGAAGCCGGGGAGGGGACACGGCCCCCTCACCCACTCTCTGCAGCAGGACTAGATCTTCTCTCCAGGTCGTAGCTCAGGCAGGACTTGAACCCAGGAACTCCACCACTGGCATCTTTTGGTCACAGACAGTTCCTCCACACCATCAGGTCTGCTCCCCTCTCATCTATCTTCTCTTGGTGCTTTTCAACTTTTCACTTTCATCCCTGAACTCCTCAAAATACAAACTCTGAGGTTCTTCGCAACAAATCAGCTCCTAAATGGTTCCTGATGAGAAGTTGAACCCAGACTTTCTTGAATCTCCACCCTACAGTCCATCATGTTGAGCTATTGACTCACACTGGTTCAACTCTTTGAAATATTCTTCAAAGTTCTCTCAAATTATTCAGTTTTGGTTTTTAAAAACATGGATCTTCTCAGTCTTGATCCCATGACCTCCATGTTGCTGATCTCTGATCAAACACCTTGAGCTATCCAACCAGACACTTTGCTATTGTACCCTAAAGCCTTTCAGACATGACCTCTGACCTTTTGGCTCAATGTGATGAATGGAGCTGACAGCAGCTGGTTTATCAACTAATGTGAATTTTCTTTTAACTTTTCTAACTAATGTCAAGTTGAACATAGTCTCAACATAATTTATGGTAAAGATCTATTAATAGAAACTCTCTGGTCAGTTGAGGACTTGAACTAGGACACTAGATGTTCTCTCTACTTTAGTCTATCACACTGAGCTGTTGGCTCATTCAGGTTTGTTGTCTTTTTCTGGACTTTTATCTTTTTATTTCCACAGTTGGACTCAAGTTAATGTCACCACAGACTTTGATCCCATGCTGTCTGAGCTTTATTCCCTCCCTTCCTCCCCTTCTATTATGTTCTCACACATTGAAATCATGCTGGGGTTTGGTTATCTGCTGGCTTTCAGCACAGGTGACATCCAGCTCAACAGTGTTTGGCTCCAGCTGGAAAACATGGTTGAACTTTCTGAAGGTAAATGTGAATTTGTATCCAGTAACAGGTCATTTCTATATCAGCCGGCCAAGGAATCATTTTATGTGTGTTTACTGTAACCTTCTGTTTTTATTTGCTTTTATTCATGCTGTCGTTTTTTACAGCTCTCACTTTTAGAGCAGTGGGTGGAAATTTGTTGCTGTTGTGTTATTTGACTTGTTTTATTTTCAGTCTAAATATTTGATTAAAAACACATCATGAAAAATGAACATGACACACTGAGTTCTTTCCTTCAGCATTTCATCTTGTTTTAGTCGTGTTAAATGTGTTTGTCAGTGTTTGGTTTCTTTATCCTCCAATTCTTAATAAAATGAGTTATTGAGTCAGAAAGCTGGACGTTGCTTCTTAAAACTATTTGAAGTAAAACAAGGAAATAAAAACAGACATTTCTTTATTCAAAGATTTAACAAAGTAGTCAAATAACACTGAATGCAGTTATTTCATCTTTAAGTTTGAAGCAGAACCTGTGGAAGTATCTGTGCTCCCTCTAGTGGACAGATTAGTTGTAGCAGAAGGTAACTGAGTTGGGACGCTGCACAGATATGATCATTCTTGATCAGTGTCTCCATGAATCAGATGTTTTCTGTGTTTCATACCCTGTCTGTCCTTCCTCCAGTTTGCTGCGTTTAAACCCTGACACAGTTGGTTTTAGATGAAGCCCATGCAGTTCATACTAACCAACACCTTGATCTACCAGGTCACACATGATACATGAAACATGGTTCAAACTTTCCACTCTGAGATCATCATCTCCAACAGTTTATCAGCAATGTTTCTCTCAGATGACCAGATGAAGAACTAAAGCCAACATTTCTTTATCTCCATTCAGAGAGAAAACCTTTGATTGAGAACATCTGGTCAGTTTGACACAGTTACAGGTTTAAAGTTATTGGAATCAAAGTCAAGCTCACCAAGTGAGATAAATTCCCAGCAGTCAAAATGTCTCAGTCCAGAACATATTGTTTGTGGGTGTCTGCAGCCTTCATACAGTGTAATAAAAATCCTTTATGCGTCTTTAATGTCTGACACTATTTGGGTCTTCAGTTAGAACCATTTCAGCTTCAAACTGGTCTCATGTTGTAGAGACCATCCAACAGGTCGACACTCTTGTGTCTCAAACTTTTTATGGATCCATTTCCTTGTCAGCTTGTTGGTCCTCAGGAACCTTCAGAGAACCGACCCTACAGACTACAGGAGATCCTCTAACAGACGGAGCTATTTGATCACAGCTAAAACACTTTCCAACTATGACCAGTCTTTGTTTTCGCTAATGCTCTTCATCATGGAAGAGTTTTGCAGCAATCTGAGATAATCTGCCAGATGATGTCTTTTATCCTAGAAATATTTAGCTTCAAACATTTAACAAGCTCAAAGTGTGAAGTAGCAGGGATGCCACATGTAGTGCACATTATTTTACACAGTTTATCAGGAAAAACATGAATGCATGATGCATGTTTATATCAGCAGACTTTGCAGCCTGGAGAGGAAAATAAAGAGTTGGTTTAAAGTTTAGAGACAAAACCAAACAAAAGGACAGTTAAAGTTGAATTAGTTCAACATGATTTAAATAAAGTTTTCTTTTTGACAATCACACTTCAAGAATCAGAACAAAATGAAACATAAAACTGGGAAATACTGAGATCAACACAAAACTAAATCTTTCTCAGAGGAACAAAACAGCCACTGAGAAATTCAATTCAATTCAAAGATACTTTATTGATCCCCGAGAGGAAATTAGAAGTCCAGTACAACCCATCCAAACATACATCATGACACAAGACAAGGGGGGGACGGGTCACCGAGGCTTTGCTGCCCACTCACTGGCGCTGCCCTTGCTAGATAAATAACAATCTACATATTTTATACATGTATGTTATTAGAGATGGACATTCATTAATAATCATAGAGACAGATATAGAGATAGACATAATAGTAATTTCTACTACTTTCGATGAAAACTAAATAACAAAATCCTTTTAAATTTACTTAAGTAAAAATCATCAATTATCAGTCATCTTCAGTAAAAAAACATTCAACTAAATACATGAAAGAAAAAAGGGAATCAGAGCTTAACGTGACAATTACAGATCAAGATTGGGAGGATATGTGGAGGAAACATCCGACAACCACCAGTTCACGGATATGAAGGAAGTTTGCCTGGAAAAATCTGATACGATATTTTATTACACCTAAAGTCAAGAACAGATATAAGGACACAGACACGACGTGTTGGACGGATCGAGGAACAGGATGCAGACCATTCACATATATGTTGGAATTGTCCTAAAATGTATAATTTTGGATAAATGTACATGGAACGGTAATGAAGATATTGGGATATGATATCCCTATGAGTAGCATGTTACTATATCTCTGTAATTTGAACAATATTAAAGAAAAGTTAAGAGTAAAGGACAGGTATTTGATCAAGATAATGTTAATAGCAGACAAGAAAGATGTTACGAGGAAATGAGGAAAGGTGGATCCTCCTTGTCACGAACAATGGAGAGAAATAATAGAAGAAATCTATACAATGGAAAAATGGACACATCGCCTAAGATTACAACAAACACAAATGGAAGAAAAGTGGATGAAATGGATATTATTTAAAACTAAAGACAGCGACCAAGGATGGAAAAGAACTTGACAAACAGGATGGACAAGAAGATTATTAGAAGAATAGCTCCCAAGCAAAAGCTTTTTGGTTTTGTTTTGTGTAACGTTGAATCTGAATTGTTCATATTTGTTCTGTATGGAAGCAGTTTTGGAAAATGGCAATAAAAAGTCAGTCTGTCAGTCATTTTCTACCGCTGGACAGGTCGCCGGTCCATCGCAGGGCAACACACAAACAACCATGCACACACTCATTCATACACCTAAGGGCAAATTAGAGAGACCAATTGACCTAACAGGCATGTCTTTGGACTGTGGGAGGAAGCCGGAGTACCCAGTGAGAACCCACGCATGCACGGGGAGAACATGCAAACTCCATGCAGAAAGACCCCCGGTCGGGAATCGAACCCAGGACCTTCTTGCTGCAAGGCAACAGTGCTACCAACTGCGCCACCGTGCAGCCCATAATTTAAACTAATTTGGATAAAAACTAAATTTAAAAAAATCAATTTAAATTTACTTCAGTAAAAATCATCACAGAAAGATTAAACATTGTTAATTCTGATAATTAAGACCTGAAAAAACTACAAACATTATTATTATTATATAGTGATAAAGAAATGCTGCAATCAGGGCATTAAGCAGGGCAGAAAAATCAAATTTATAAAAATCGTTGGTAAAGTGTTGCAAATATTTCTCAACTGCAATAAACAAAAATTAAGATTTTAATCATTTTGACCCTAAACTCGGTCTTGATACCGCCATCCTGTGGTCGCAGACTGTAATTACACATTACAATCCTTTAGATTAGTTTAATAATGAAGTAGATTGATGAAACTGTTTGTAAACTGAAAGACAGATGCTGCTGTTCAACATCAGCTTGTAGATCTGCAGCTGCTGATGATCAGAGTTTGTGTGTAAAACAGGAAGCAGAAGTGAAGATCAGCTTCAGAGCTAAAAACCTCCTCCAAGGTGTCTCAACCTGCTGCTGGAGTCTGTTAGCATCGGTAGCTCCTCTCTGAGTCTCTGTGGAGCTGCTTCTAATTCACAATTACTGATAAAACATTGAAGAAGCCCAGGAGAAGAATCTGTGTTCATTTATCTGACTGGGAACCAGTTAACTCACTGATCTGAAGCTGGAAACCAGTTAGCTACAGCGCTACAAACCTTTTTTATTAACCAAAACAGAGAAAACAATCATAGAGAAAAACACACAAAGAGTTTAAGACATCAACATCTTCACATTTACAGATTTTTCTGTATCAGACATCTTAAATATGCCTCCTTAACTAATTGGGACAAAATTAGGACAAAACTAATAAGAGGAGAAAGAAATTCTCTACATCAAAAACAAGATACTTGCTAACATCACACCTGATGGAGAGAATGAACATTTCTAATAGTTACATTTTACAGCAAACTATACAAACAAAAACATCTTAACAAAAACTAAAATAAATATGTCAAAATGGGTTTATAACTAATTAAATTTGCTATATATATTTATCTATATATATATCTAGTCAGTCAGTCAGTCATTTTCTACCGCTTATTCCATAGTGGGTCACGGGGGAGCTGGTGCCTATCTCCAGCAGTCTATGGGCGAGAGGCAGGGTACACCCTGGACACGTCGCCAGTCCATCGCAGGGCAACACACAAACAACCATGCACACACTCATTCATACACCTAAGGGCAATTTAGAGTGACCAATTAACCTAACAGGAATGTCTTTGGATTGTGGGAGGAAGCCGGAGTACCCGGTGAGAACCCACGCATGCACGGGGAGAACATGTAAACTCCATGCAGAAAGACCCCCGGTCGGGAATCGAACCCAGGACCTTCATGCTGCAAGGCAACAGTGCTACCAACTGCGCCACCGTGCAGCCATCTATATCTATATCTATATCTATATCTATATATATATATAATCTATATCTATATCTATATATATATATATATATATATATATATAAAGGTCCTTCTCAAAATATTAGCATATTGTGATAAAGTTCATTATTTTCCATAATGTAATGATGACAATTTAATATTCATATATTTTAGATTCATTGCACACTAACTGAAATATTTCAGGTCTTTTATTGTCTTAATACGGATGATTTTGGCATACAGCTCATGAAAACCCAAAATTCCCATCTCACAAAATTAGCATATCATTAAAAGGGTCTCTAAACAAGCTATGAACCTAATCATCTGAATCAACGAGTTAACTCTAAACACCTGCAAAAGATTCCTGAGGCCTTTAAAACTCCCAGTTCCCAGAGTGCTGTATCAAGGCACCTCAGTGGGAAGTCTGTGGGAAGGAAAAAGTGTGGCAGAAAACACTGCACAACGATAAGAGGTGACCGGACCCTGAGGAAGATTGTGGAGAAGGGCCGATTCCAGACCTTGGGGGACCTGCGGAAGCAGTGGACTGAGTCTGAAATAGAAACATCCAGAGCCACCGTGCACAGGCGTGTGCAGGAAATGGGCTACAGGTGCCGCATTCCCCAGGTCAAGCCACTTTTGAACCAGAAACAGCGGCAGAAGCGCCTGACCTGGGCTACAGAGAAGCAGCACTGGACTGTTGCTCAGTGGTCCAAAGTACTTTTTTTGGATGAAAGCAAATTTTGCATGTCATTCGGAAATCAAGGTGCCAGAGTCTGGAGGAAGACTGGGGAGAAGGAAATGCCAAAATGCCAGAAGTCCAGTGTCAAGTACCCACAGTCAGTGATGGTCTGGGGTGCCGTGTCAGCTGCTGGTGTTGGTCCACTGTGTTTTATCAAGGGCAGGGTCAATGCAGCTAGCTATCAGGAGATTTTGGAGCGCTTCATGCTTCCATCTGCTGAAAAGCTTTATGGAGATGAAGATTTCATTTTTCAGCACGACCTGGCACCTGCTCACAGTGCCAAAACCACTGGTAAATGGTTTACTGACCATGGTATCACTGTGCTCAATTGGCCTGCCAACTCTCCTGATCTGAACCCCATAGAGAATCTGTGGGATATTGTGAAGAGAACGTTGAGAGACTCAAGACCCAACAACCCGGAATGAGCTAAAGGCCGCTATCGAAGCATCCATGCCTCCATAAGACCTCAGTGCCACAGGCTGATTGCCTCCATGCCACGCCGCATTGAAGCAGTCATTTCTGCCAAAGGATTCCCGACCAAGTATTGAGTGCATAACTGTACATGATTATTTGAAGGTTGACGTTTTTTGTATTAAAAACACTTTTCTTTTATTGGTCGGATGAAATATGCTAATTTTGTGAGATAGGAATTTTGGGTTTTCATGAGCTGTATGCCAAAATCATCCGTATTAAGACAATAAAAGACCTGAAATATTTCAGTTAGTGTGCAATGAATCTAAAATATATGAATGTTAAATTTTCATCATTACATTATGGAAAATAATGAACTTTATCACAATATGCTAATATTTTGAGAAGGACCTTTATATATATGTATATATACATATATTATATATATATATATATATATACATATATTATATATATATATATATATATATACATATATTTTATATATATATATATACATATATTTTATATATATATATATATATATATACATATATTATACATATATATATATATACATATACATATATATATATATACATATACATATATATATATATACATATACATATATGTACATATATGTATATATATATATATATATATACATATATATACGTATATATACGTATATATATATACATATATATATATATACGTATATATACGTATATATATATACATATATATATATATATATATATATATATATATATATATATATATATATATATATATATATATATATATATATATATATATATATATATAAATAAAAGAAGCAAAAGCACAAGCAGGGATCATGTTGTACCATGGATACTGTTACACAAAGAGGTCAGGGTGGACTGAGAAAATGGTCATTCATAAAGAAATCATGGAGTTTGTATTAAGTCTATAAAAGTCACAAATGGCAGATGTGACACGATTATTGGTTATTGTTTATAGAGCTCTCTTTACCCTACCTGCTTCATTAATGACAAAGCTCTGCCATGAAGTCGTACCTTTTCATTAATAATAAGTAAAGACTGTTGGTTAGTAGCTGAAAAAAAATCATTGTACCTTATTTTTCAGTTTTTAACTTTTTGTCCTATTTTTTACTTTAATTGTTGTTGTTTTATATTTTCTTAGCAAATTAGTCTTCCTTTAAAATAAATTGTTTTAATGTTTCCTGACTCCTTTATTAATTAGTCTTACTGCAGTATCTTTGTGTTTATGTCTTGGTTTTAAAAGGAGCTATAAAAGCAAGGTTGAATTGAATTAAGCTGAAGATCAATAATTTGTATATGAATGAATGTTTTAAGGAACTTTAACTTTTCTGGGCTGCGGTTGGGTGGATGGGGCGGTGCAGCATGTCTTGTGCCTGCTCCACTTGTGAAAATAAATCTGTTGGGCTTCTTCTTGGCACCTACGCAACAATTAATATCACAGTAAAGTGGCGTTTAGACTTCCAAATGTCTGTTTAATTCCATATTGATTCTATTAAGTAGATCTTCAGCTCCTTTTTTCAATGATTCACTTTAAGCAGATAATATACAAGCAAATAAGATATGTCCACCCTGTTATTTTCCCCCTTCTTACCATATGTGTTGAATAATGGAAAAAGTTTTTTTTTTTTTATAATGATGAAATAACTGCAAAAAATTATTCCTTCTTTAATATATCCAATAGTGCCACCTTCTTTTCTATATACAATCTGACTCTGAATATATTTAATCTTCCAACTAAAAGTATTTGACAGCAGTTTTCTTGTAAATAAATCACAGGATTTTTAACCTATGAAAATAGTTAGTTTCATAAAACCTGGAGATGACAGAGTGGACAATGAAGTGACTGGGTGAACACTGGCCTGGTAGAGAACCATTGATACTTAACCAGTATCTGACTAAAAAAGTGAGTAGTTTTTTTTGTTTTTCAAACATTGATTAGAAAAACATATTTGATCAGTTAACACATAACAAAATCAAAGTCAAGGTCTTGATGCGGTTGGCTAGGCTCCATTGAGGATCAGGTTGGATCATGATTGAAACTGATCTCTTCATGATTGAATTATCTTCATATGAATCTAGTTTATTCTGATTTCTTGTCTAATTGGAAATTAATTTGACAGGTTTGTGTGGAAAGTTCTTTGAGATGAGACTAGTTGTGAATTGGTGCTGTATAAATAAACTGAACTGAATATGCAACACTCTAAAACGGTGTTTAGGTATGAGTGTGTTTGAGTCTGTATGGTTGTTTGTCTACCAGGTGCTTCTCCATGCCTCCAAGGTCCATCAACGCACATCTACAGACCCCACCGTTGTGTTGTCTTCTATGTTGGTGAAGAGTGTACTTTTTTCATCATGTAAAGCACTTTGAATTGTCTTGTTGCTCAAATTTGCCATACAAATAAACTTGACTTGTCTTGCATTGACCCTCACCTTGTTCTCCTCCGACCATCCCTTTATTATTAATCAGTAAACTAACCAGCATCTGACCGCAGCTCATGCCACTGTTGATACTGCTGCAGCATTAGGTTGATTTTCTTATTGAGGAGCAGTTTTCCCATCCACTTTGAACATGACATCCTCTTGTGCCACTGTCCATGGTGCTGCAGTGTCAGTTTTACTTGCTTTATAATCAGCAGCTTCCAGTCTACAAAGAACCTGACCTCCGCCTGTTCTGATCTTCATAGTTCTGCAGCATCAGTATGATTTCTTTATGAATGACCATTTTCTCAGTCCACCCTGACCTCTTTGTGTAACAGTATCCATGGTACAACATGATCCCTGCTTGTGCTTTTGCTTCTTTTATTTATATATATATAGTATGAAGATCAGAACAGGCGGAGGTCAGGTTCTTTGTAGACTGGAAGCTGCTGATTATAAAGCAAGTAAAACTGACACTGCAGCACCATGGACAGTGGCACAAGAGGATGTCATGTTCAAAGTGGACGGGAAAACTGCTCCTCAATAAGAAAATCAACCTAATGCTGCAGCAGCATCAACAGTGGTATGAGCTGCGGTCAGATGCTGGTTAGTTTACTGATTAATAATAAAGGGTTGGTCGGGGGAGAACAAGGTGAGGGTCAATGCAAGACAAGTCAAGTTTATTTGTATGGCAAATCTGAGCAACAAGACAATTCAAAGTGCTTTACATGATGAAAAAAGTACACTCTTCACCAACATAGAAGACAACACAACGATGGGGTCTGTAGAGATGGAGAAGCACCTGGTAGACAAACAACCATACAGACTCAAACACACTCATACCTAAACATTGTTTTAGAGTGTTGCATGTTCAGTTCAGTTTATTTATACAGCACCAATTCACAACTAGTCTCATCTCAAAGAACTTTCCACACAAACCTGTCAAATTAATTTCCAATTAGACAAGAAATCAGAATAAACTAGATTCATATGAAGATAATTCAATCATGAAGAGATCAGTTTCAATAATGATCCAACCTGATCCTCACTGGAATACAAGACAGTCTGTTGGCCAACAGTTATCTATGTAAGGGAGCCTAGCCAACCGCATCAAGACTTTGACTTTGATTTTGTTATTTATTAACTGATCAAATAAGTTTTTCTAATCAATATGTTTGAAAAAACAAACAAAAAAACAAACTACTCACTTTTTAGTCAGATACTGGTTAAGTATCAATGGTTCTCTACCAGGCCAGTGTTCACCCAGTCACTTCATTGTCCACTCTGTCCTCTCCAGGTTTTATGAAACGATCTATTTTCATAGGTTAAAAATCCTGTGATTTATTTATGAGAAAACTGCTCTCAAATACTTTTAGTTGGAAGATTAAATATATTCAGAGTCAGATTGTATATAGAAAAGAAGGTGGAACTATTGGATATTTTAAAGAGGGAATATTTGTTTGCAGTTATTTCATCATTATTAAAAAAAAACTTTTTCCATTATTCAACACATATGGTAAGAAGGGGGAAAATAACAGGGTGGACATATCTTATTTGCTTGTATATTATCTGCTTAAAGTGAGTCATTGAAAAAAGGAGCTGAAGATCTACTTAATAGAATCAATATGGAATTAAACAGACATTTGGAAGTCTAAATGCCACTTTACTGTGATATTAATTGTTGCGTAGGTGCCAAGAAGAAGCCCAACAGATTTATTTTCACAAGTGGAGCAGGCACAAGACATGTTGCACCGCCCCATCCACCCAACCGCAGCCCAGAAAAGTCAAAGTTCCTTAAAACATTCATTCATATACAATTTATTGATCTACAGCTTAATTCAATTCAACCTTGCTTTTATAGCTCCTTTTAAAACTAAGACATAAACACAAAGATACTGCAGCAAGACTAATTAATAAAGGAGTCAGGAAACATTAAAACAATTTATTTTAAAGTAAGACTAATTTGCTAAGAAAATATAAATCAACCATAATTAAAGTAAAAAATAGGACAAAAAGTTAAAAACTGAATAATAAGGTACAATGATTTTTTTTCAGCTACTAACCAACAGTCTTTACTTATTATTAATGAAAAGGTACGACTTCATGGCAGAGCTTTGTCATTAATGAAGCAGGTAGGGTAAAGAGAGCTCTATAAACTATAACCAATAATCGTGCCACATCTGCCATTTGTGACTTTTATAGACTTAATACAAACTCCATGTAGAGGTGAAACTTTAACAGTTTTAAAGAAGTTTGTCAAAGTGGAGTTCAGTGTTTTGTTGCTTCTGAGGCAAAAGAAGGGAAAAGACAGCTTCTGGTTGGATTAAAACCCTCGTTTTGAACAATAAACTTTCACTTTAAAACTGTATTATAATCTTTACTGAGGAAAGCTTGGGATATTCACAGATAATCATAAAACAAGTCTGAAAAACATCCAACACAGAGCAGCAACATAAATTAAATGGAGTAAACGGCTCAAATATTACATTGAATGAAGGATTTACTCCATGTTTCATCGCAGATTGCTATAAACAGACACTGATGATATGAAATTTATTACAGCTAAAGCTAACAGAATGGTTTTGATGTAAATGCATGGTTAACAAATGTTGTTGTGCAATAATATGCTGATGTTATTTTATATTTAATAAAATAACCAGCCTTTCAAGTATTGTCCTGTGAATACCAGCTGAATATGGTGGCAATATTAGAACAATAGATGAAAGAGTGATTCGAGCACTCGCATTACTGAACAGCAAACTCTGCATACATATGGAATCAATTCACCGCACCTTCTCTTCAAAATGTAAGAATTTAACACAAAAAACCAACTCTAAGTTAAAATATGTCAATTAAAAAACACTAGACTACAACCATTCAACTAAAACTACCAAACAAAATAAAGGAATACAGAAACTAATGAAACTATATACAAATAAAAGATAAAAGGGGACCAATAAAATTGATGCAATGATGTCATAGTTCAGTGTTGATATTTAGGTTTAAGGACCAGGATTTATTTTGAGGAATCTGGAAATGAGGTCAAATTAGTTTTAAAAGTAATTAAGAGCAACAACTGGTATATGTTCAAACAACCAGTCACAACACAAAACAGAAAGTAAGTAAAAGATTATTTTAATAAAATTATTTTCAAAAGAATAACTTCCCAAATTAGAAATCTATAACATTTTGGGACAATTGATTTTCAATGGTATGTAATTATTCTTCAGCACATGGTTGAACAGAGTTATTACCACTTAAAATGGAAGTGAGAAACTTTATTTGAAGACGCCAGGGGGCGAACCGCCAATGGACGGATAGAGAGATGTGGTGATTCACATCTAGGTCACCAGCTGCTAAGACAAAGAAAATACCGTATTCAATAATTGTATACGTTATTTTAAATACCATACAATACAAATATTAATGTGGATACAAGCATTGATGGTGCGTTATCCAACGATTACGGAGCGAATGAGACAAGCTCTGTTGTAAACAAAGCTGTATACCATGTTTATAAGCAAGGCTATTAGCCTGTTAGCCACTAGCAAAGACAACCTTTAGCATGTTTTAAGCAGTACTGGAACACATTTTTAGCAGGTTAGTTCAAAGCGATTAAACAAAAACACTGATAAAATGGAGCAAAATCCCATTACTGGACCATCACTGTTTAAAACATCTCATTGAAATAACATTTGTTTCATCTTTAAAACACAGAACAAATAAAACTAGCCTTAAGGTTTAGAGGCCTGTTCAGATTAGCTTCACCAGGTAGCCTCATACCACCACAAACAAAAGCTAAACACAATAAAATTAACAATATTTAGGTTGTTTTATCCTAAACTAATTTTCTTTAACAAGACACTGCCTCTTAAGTGGACTGTTCTGATGAACAGAAGTCAAGGACATTCTAAGGGCGTTAAGTTGCCCTGTCAGCCCATGAGTCTCACCTTAGATGGCAGTCCAGAACCATGCCCAGGTACTTCTAGCATTAGTCTCAATTTGATCTCCATCGATGATGGTTGGGGAGAATGACTGAAGCTTCCTGAAGTCAATAGCAACTTGGATTTTTTGCACTAATTAGTGAAAAGGCCTGAACTAGTCCATGCTCCTCTCCTTTGTCGTCTAAAAGGACCATGTCGTCAGCATATTTAATGAAATGTCTATTAGGGAAAGTGCTTTTGCAGGAGTTTGTGTACAAGGTGAATAACAATGAAGATAAAACACACCCCTGAGGAGAGCTTGTGCTGGTAATTGTTTTGTCAGAGAGTGTTGAACATGCTGGACTCTACATGTTAAAAAGTCTGTAATCCATAAAACCAAGCAATGTGCGATGAAACACTCTCATTGAAATCTGTTAAAGCCCTAGGCTGAATGGTGGCCCTGGCAAACATAACTAGCAATGGGTTTGTCTTTTCTGTAAATTCTATCATCCTGGTTTAGATTTGACTTGAAGGTAAAGTTTTTTTCCACATTCATCACAACCAAAAGGTTTCTGTCCTGTGTGAATTCTCATGTGATTGTTTAAATGTGACTTGAAGGCAAATCTTTTTCCACATGCATCACAACTAAAAGGTTTGTCTCCTGTGTGAATTCTCATGTGATTGTTTAAAGCTGACTTGAAGGCAAATCTTTTTAAACAAGCATCACAACTAAAAGGTTTGTCTCCTGTGTGAATTCTCATGTGTCTGTTTAAATGTGACTTGAAGGCAAATCTTTTTCCACATGTATCACAACTAATAGGTTTATCTCCTGTGTGAATTCTCATGTGTGTGTTTAAATATGACTTGGAGGAAAATATTTTTCCACATGTATCACAACTAAAGGGTTTGACTCCTGTGTGAATTCTCATGTGTGTGTCTAAATGTGATTTGTAGGTAAATCTTTTTCCACAAGCATCACAACTAAAAGGTTTGTCTCCTTCGTGGATTCTCATGTGTGTGTTTAAATGTGACTTGCAGGCAAATTGTTTTCCACAAGCATCACAACTAAAAGGTTTGTCTCCTGTGTGAATTCTCATGTGTGTGTTTAAATATGACTTGGAGGAAAATCTTTTCCCACATGTATCACAACTAAAGGGTTTGACTCCTGTGTGAATTCTCATGTGTGTGTTTAAATATGACTTGGAGGAAAATCTTTTTCCACATGTATCACAACTAAAGGGTTTCACTCCTGTGTGAATTCTCATGTGTCTGTTTAAATCTGACTTGGAGACAAATCTTTTTCCACAAGCATCACAACTAAAAGGTTTGTCTCCTGTGTGGATTCTCATGTGGTTGTTTAAATATGACTTCTCCTGTCTGAATACTGATGTGTTTGCCTAAACTTGACTTGTAGGTAAATCTTGTTCCAGATGCATCACAAATGAAAGGTTTGTCTCCTGTGTGGACTTTTGTGTGCCTTTTGAGATCTCGTTTCAAGTTAAAACTTTTACCACACTCACCACAGTTAAAATCTTTACTACCCGTCTGAAACTTCGTCAGTGAATCTATGTTGTTCTTTTCTCTGAAACATGTCTCATTACCAGAACAATCTGAAGACGTTAATCTTGGATGACATGTCATGTGACTCTGAAGAGAGCGTCTGTTAGCAAATTTTCCCCCACACTCAGAGCAGCTCAAAGATTTGTTGACAATATTTCTGTCTGATCCTGGAGTCCTGCTCTCCTTCCAATCATCCTCACTGTCTTCAGTTTCAGAGTCTGATAAGTGTTTAAGCTCAGATTCATGATGCTTCACATCATCATCCTCTTCATCATCCTGACTGTCTTCAGTTTCAGAGTCTGATAAGTGTTTAAGCTCAGATTCATGATGCTTCACATCATCATCCTCTTCATCATCCTCACTATCTTCAGTTTCAGAATAGTTGGAAGAGCCTCCATGAGTATTTAGATCTGGGTTCCTGCTGGATACTGATGTTCCACAGTCCTCTACTTTAATTTCTACTTTTATCTGGTCAGTTGAGATGCTTCTTGCAAGATCTCTCTCTTCTGTTTTGTGTTGATGAAGCTGAGAGAGCAGAGGTTTCTCTTCATCCTCTTCACTCTTCATATGAACAACAGTTACTGGAAACCTGGTATCATCAGTCTCCTTCTTCACATTCAGTTGTTCTCCATCCTGGCTGGACCAGATTCTTTCATTTTCCGCCTTTATGTGGAGGAGCTCCAGCTCCTGCTGGTCCATATCAGGACTCTGTTCTTCATGAGCCTCTTCTTTAAAATCTGCAGACATCATTGAAACACTTTATATGCATAATGAACAACTTTATCCTGATAATGTGACAATGATGATAAAGATTAAAACTAGAGAAAATAATCTGATAAATATTATCAGTGAACAGTACAGTAGACTTGCCAGGTGATCAGTGTCCAGCTACAAACCCAGCAATCCATGCTGAGCTGTGCTTTACATTAGATTATAACTGCGTTATCTAACCTCTTATCCAACCAGGTCCCTGAACAACTGACCATTAACAGAGTTTATCTACAGCCACTTCAGTGATATATTTCTTCCTGATTGGGAATAATATTCTCCTCCAATCGAGGATCTCCTTTGGAAACTAGTCAATGACGCTGAAGTTCGTTCCCCGTAGCTCTCTACCCCGACTCCTGACCTGCTCTTTCTGCTTGTAGTGCCTGAATTTCACTGCAAATGACCGAGGCCGGTTGTTGTCAGGTTCTTACCTCCGAGCCAGTTAACACGATGGAATGTGATATTTTTAACCTCGTCACTTGGGAGTTTTAGCTGACTTTGGAGAAATTCCCAGATAGTGGATTCAGCGTCCTCCTCTGCCCGTTCCGGGATGCTGGAGAAGACAAGGTTGTCCCGTATGCCCCGAGCTTGTATATTCAGGATGGTCTCCCTCATTTATTTGTTTCAGACAGCTGCATCATTCCATCGGTTTCTTTACCTTATCCCTCAGTGTTTGTTTCTTGGCTGTGAGCGAAGCTTGTTGTTTGTGGCTGAACTCCAGAGATTCCCTCAGAGCTTGAAAATTCCTTGTGGAGAACCTCCACCAGGGTAAGACGAGCATCCAGGCTGGGTAACTTCTTGTCGATAGAGTTCAGGACATCAGCGTAGCTTTTCTCTGGAGAGATAGTGGAGGTGCTGGCCGAGCATTCTGAACGGGGATATCTTGATGCTGGTGTGGTCATGGATGCAGATTTTTGTGTTTTGCCCACTACTATGTTGTCAAAACATTCATCTACCTAGCTCTCCAGGCTGTCTAAGGTTTCCTCTTCCAGTTTGTTTTATTGGGAAATATGAGACAGTGGTTAGTATTTTAAAAGTTTCTATGTTGGGCTTCAATTTATTGGCTTGTTTTACTTGAGTTATTACTTGAGCACAGCTCTCACGAGATCTCAGCCACTCATCATGTCCTCACGTCCATGCTTCTCACTTAATACTTCCAATTATTAAGTGCAAGCAGCCAAACAATCACATTTTCATAGTATATTCTGAATAGCTAAACAAGGTGATTGATTTTGGATATGAATAATACATTATATATTAATTATGATTGTTAAATTCTATTTTTTCCTAAATATTCATAATCAAATAATCATAATTTCACAACATGCCATTCTTTTTATTTTAGCGTGTCCTGTCCGGCAGAATATCGCTCAGAATTGTTGTCTGAGTGCCAAGAAATTGCCCAACAGATTTACTTTCACAAGCAGAGCATCACAGCTAATGCTTTAAAGCTCTGCTTGATATTTATAAAAGAAACTTTATTATAAACTTCTTTGGGAATATTTCAATTGTTACGGACACGGAGACTGAAATGAAAAGGAAAAAAGAAGTTCAAAAAAGAGAGAGATGGGGAAAAAGGAGGAAAGAGTGGAGGAGAGAAAGAAGGATAAAGAGAATACAAGATTACACCCTGCTTGCTTATACAGCTGCAGCTGCTTTTTTTTTTTTTTTAACAAAATAGTACACGGTAATTCTGAATGTAAAATGTACTTAGTGAGAGGTGCAGCCCAAAATAGAACATCTGTGTATCTGTCAACACCTGAAACTTAACACCTGTGAGTATGGGTGTGGACACGCTTTTGTATACAAGGTTTCTCCATAAAAATATGCAATAGCGAGTGTGAGGACCCACAGACCTGCCCCATGGTCCCTGGACGGACACTGAGGAGATCCGAGCCACAGACATCTAAAGGCCCCCCAAAGCACAGGAACCCCAGGAGAACCACCGCTGGGACTACCGCAACCGCCCCAGAGAAGAGCAGTGGAGAGTCCCAGGGGAACCACCCAGCAGCGACATTGCTGAAGCCCCAGGGAGCCGCAGCGACGAGTCCACAGGCCCCGCCGGCAGCCGTCCACGCCCGAGCAGATCCAGCCATGGAGCCAGAGGCCCAAGACCCCGGGACACACCACCCCCCAAGCAGAGGCCCGACAGAGCACAGGGGGCCAGGCCCCGGCAAGCAGCCACCGGGAGTGAGCCAGCCCACACCAAAGCACCCGGTCGCGGACACCGAGAACCACAAGTACACCAGCAGGCAGAGACTCCAACCACCGGCAGGCGGTGTGGCGGGGAGGAAGCTGATCCAGGAGAGGGAGCAGTTCAAGACCCAACCTGTTGCAAAAAAAAAAATAATAAAATACAGGCACACACAGTCACAATCACCCAGTCCCACCCTCATGCATACACATAAAATCACTCACACCCAACATAAGGATAAACAACAATGGACGTCATACACTCACTCACACTCCCCATGCATACTCTATACTGCCGGGTCCAGGCGCCGGTACCCCCTCGGGGCAACCAGCCCCCGGACCCAGGAGGTGGTCCCCTTCCCTCCTGGGGCAGAGGCAGGCAGACAGCGCCGGTACTGCCCAGACCCGGGTGACCCCGGCCCAGCTCCCGCCCCCCTGCCCCGAACCCAGTCCCCAAAAACCCCCATCCACCTCCGGAGAGGGGGCTATGTACAAAAGAGGGGTCCACATGGCCCAAAGCAACCCGCCAACCGGAGCCGCCGCAGGACGGAGCAGTCCTGACCCCCCAACGAGCTCCGATCCCAACCCCATGAGTCTCCCACCCCCAGTGAACCCCAACAAGAACCTCCCCACAGGGCCACCCCCAACAAGGACACCGATATCGAACACATCCCCCCGAACCCAAACGCCACAAATCTCCACCCCCACAGGGGCACACCCCCACAGGTGAACTCCGCGGCCCAGAAGCCGATGAAGCCACACCCACACAGCGCAAGCTCCACACACAGCCCCTCTCTAAGAATCCCCGCCGCACCACGATCCCCCACAACACAGCGCGCCGCAACGGCAAGGCAAGGGCCCTGCGCAACGCCACCCCGCCCACTGGCACAACAGGGCAGACCCCACCCAGCACCGCACCCACAACCGGACCCCCGACCCCACACCATGACAGGACAAACTCATCCACCAAGAGGTACCCGGCCAGCGGCAGGTACCCAGGGCCGATGACCCCACCACACCCCCCTCAGCAACAAGAAAAAAACACTACATCACTGCCACTGCAACGACCGCCCAGTGAAAAACACTATGCAGCTCAGCTCCACCATCACCGCCCAGCCGATCCAAACGCCAGTGACCCCACGCCCTAGAAGTTCTTGAGCCAAGCTTTGACTGATTGATTGAAACTTTATTAATCCTCAAAGGGGAAATTAATTTATCCCAGCATAAAATACACCCATAAAAACAAACAATATGCACTAATAAAAGTCTAAAAGACACACACAGAACCCCACTCCAACATGGGGCTGGTGAGCAAACTGCAGAGGCTTCTGGGCTGCAGACACCCGTGTCCTCAGGTGCACCAGAACCAGCCTCTCTCTGACCTTCATAATGTGGGAGGTCAGAGCTATGGGTCTATAGCCATGAAATCCTTTAGAAGGTACTTTCTTTGGCACTGGGACCAGACATGATGTTTTCCATAGCTCTGGAACTCTTTGTTGCTTCAGGCTCATAGCAAAGGGGTACTGCAGCACTCCACTCAGCTGACCCACACAAGCCTTCAGAACCCTTGGGCTGATACCGTCAGGACCAGGAGATTTCCTAGGGTGAAGCTTTTAAAGCTCTATACACACCTGTTCAACAGAGATATCAAAGCTACATGCAGAAGATAAATGAGGAGGGGGAGTAAGACCCAGGACCTTCGGGCTACCGCTGAGAGGTAGTCAATGTAACAACGAAGCAGAATTAAAGCTGCTACTGGGGTGGGACATTCAAACCAGTTTCAAGTTTTAGGCCGCGGTTCATTTTTATTAAACTAAAACTGAATTAATGATGCTGGATTTTTATGCTGGGCCAAAGGAAGAAATACTGCTGGAGTCACTGGATTTGAAAAGCATGACCAGTTATTTTTTATTAAAATTAAGAAAGTTCAGTGCCATCCATGCCCAGATGTCACTAAGACAATGAAGGAGAGGCTAATCAGAAACATTATGTTTTAAAGGGAAAGAGACTTGACAGTAATCAGCACAAAAAGAAAACGCAATCTCAGGGCTCCAAGAATGGAGCCTTGAGGTATCCACCAGGGGAGGTAAAATCATCCACCATGATCCAGAAACTCCTATCAGAGAAGTAGAACCTGAACCATTAAAGACCTGAGCCAGTGATGCCCACCCACTGTTCCAGTCTGGAGATGAGAACGTTATGATCCACTGGATCAAAAGCAGCTGGTAAATCTAAAAGCAGTTCCCAGAATCCGTTGCTAAGAATACATCATCAAAAATCCCTAAAAGAGCCGATTCAGTGGTAAGTTTTAAACCCAGACTGGAACACTTCCATAATCATATATTTATCCAGTAAGGCTTCAGCTGGTTGTAAACTGTTGTTCCAAAATTTTGGACAGAAAAGGGTAACTTGGAGATCGGCCTAAAGCTTAACAAAGCAAAATGATTGAGGCCAGATTTCACAATAGTATGTTTAAAATTGTTCTGCTCCACGCTGGAGGTCAAACTACTGTTAATAACTTTAAGGATAAAGAGGCCAAAAGAAGAAGAAAACTCCTTAAGACGACGTGGAGGAAGAACATCACAGGGGGAGTGTTGGAAAATATTTAAAATATATAATAGGGTCTGCATTGCTATGCTCAAGTTAGGTTTAATAATGTGTGAAATAAATGTATTGTGTAACTTAGTGGCTTGCTCAAAAGAGGCCTCTGTGCATGTGTGTGTGTCTGGCTTAGATATAATCTGCCCTGCAACTGTGAAGATATTTCTGTACATGTCTCAGATAACAGCCAAAAGTAGAATAGCAGGAATGTTGTCAAGGTTGAACAGACAGCTGAATGCCAGGTGTAAGAGTTCAACTGACACTCAGCTAAAAATATGTGTTTTTTCTTGGTAATTGTACACGCCTTGCTTTTGAATAAAAACCCTGTCTGGGGAGAAAAGAGGAGAAGTTTTCTTGGTGACTCAGCTGGAACACCTTTCCCCGGCCGGGCAGAAGAAACTGCGCAGACTCTATGTTTCCTTTTATTTAGTTTTACTAAAACAGTATAGCATATGACTTAGCTTTACCAAAACAAACGAACACGCAGGAGTTTCTGGGAACAACTCCAACAGGAGCCAGATGGTTTTATACTGATAACCAGTGTCTCTAGAGAGGAATGCACATGCACATTAAGAGCAGTGTTAAAGGAGACATCTGCAAAAACCACTTTTTTAGCCTTTAAATACATTTTGTTGTGAACTTTGAGTCTGTAGGAGAGCAGAATAGTTTAATTTAGTCTCTCCAGGTTCTGCGTAGATATCTTTATAATCTTTTTGCATCGTATTTTCCCGGCAGTTTCAGCTCAGGAAACGTCTCATTTCTTCCTCCTTTTTGTGAAGCAAATCTACTTTAGATCATAAAAGACAACCAGATGCACCAGACTGTTAGCTGCCAGACAGGAGACACACAAACAAATCCTTACTCTTGATAGGAGCTGCAGTTAATGGAAACCTGGTATCAGTCTCCTCCTTCACAGTGAGCTGCTCTCCTTCCTGACTGGTCCAGAGTTCCTCCTGTTCCTCCTTTATCTGGAGGGGCTCTGGCTCCTGCTGATCCACATCAGGACTCTGTTCTTCAGGAGCCTCTTCTTTAACATCTGCTGGCAGCACTGAAACACATTACATGCATTATGAACAACTTTATGTTTCTAAGCTGGTAAAGATTCACATTAGAGAAAAACATCTGATCAGCAGTTTAGAGAAAACTGAACCTCAAGAACTGACAGTTTAGGTCATGTGCAGAATCTCATATTTAACCCCTGAATTAAATCACTATTATATAAAACATAATTGCCCGAGTTTTGCTGTGAAGCAGATGGTTTGTGAAGTAGAGATTGTTCATATGAATATAGCACAGAGACCAGAAATAAACACATTTCATCATTTAATGCAGTGATAAGAAAAAGGAGACATGATTTATCATAAACCAACAACTACTTGTTCCTTAAACAATCCTTCAATGTGTGAAATATGCATCAGGCGGCATTAGTGGACAGTTTCTGAGGGAAATCCATCAGAACCCATGAGATCTATTCTATTTTATGATTAGTTGTAGCTTTAATTATTAAGTATCACTTTTATATCAGTGAGCGTTATTATTCAATGATGGGAACATGTTTTACTCCATGCTTGTGGCTTTATGTTCAGAATATTTGACGTGCAAATGATAGTTTAATATGCACTGAAGGAGCTGTCTCTACATCAGCAACAAGAAGATTACAGAACAGTTTCTGGTTATTTTATTGAACTTCATATTCAGTGAGATGTTTTATCCTAAACTAGGGGTCTGTCACCTTTACAATAAAAAGAGCAATTTTTGCCCTCAGCTACATAAAACTAATTTAAAGACGCAAACATTACATGGCCTTTTAAAAAGACAAGTTATAGTTTCTGATAAATATTGATGGAGTTGTTCCCAGAAACTCCTGCGTGCTCGTTTGTTTTGGAAAAACTAAGTCATATGCTATACTGTTTTAGTAAAACTAAATAATAAAAGGAAGCACACAGTTTCTTTCGCCCAGCAGGGGAAGAGATTCCAGCTGAGTCACCAGAAACACTTCTCTGCTTCTCTCCCCAGACAGGGTTTTTATTCAAAAGCAAGTGTTATATATCAAAAATTGTAATGTGTTCTTATGTTCATAACAGTGTGGAATTAGTCTGAACCTGTAGCGCTTAGAAAGTTAACTGTGCAGAACAACATGTATTATTTGTGAACTTGAAAAAACAGGCACTGAAGGGTGTGAGTGCATGTGTTAGTTTCATCAATAGAAGATGCCTCAGAACTGACCTTCAGCAAAAGAATGTGTGAGAAACTGATAAGGCGCTGCACAACAAATGTAAAATGTATACTCCCTGTAGTATGTGTGTGTCCAATAAAAGAACGGTGTAGGGGAGAAAAAAAGTAGAAGTGTTCCTGACTACACAGAGACAGCACAAGGCGTGTACAATTACAAAGAAAAACACATATTTTTAGCTGAGTGTCAGTTGAACTCTTACACCTGGCATTCAGCTGTCTGTTCGACCTTCACAACATTCCTGTTATTCTACTTTTGGCTGTTATTTTCAGACATGTACAGAAATATCTTCACTGTTGCCAGGCAGACCACAGCCAAGTCAGACACACACACACACCTGTTTTGAGCAATCCACTAAGTTACACAGTACATTTTATTTCACATATTATTAAACCTAACTTGAGCATAGCTATGCAGACCATATTAAGTATTTTAAATATTTTCCAACAATATCTACTATGTTAAAATGTGTTTTCATTTTTAAAGAACCTATTTTATTTTTAGGTTCTAAAATAATGAGAAAAAAAAAGGATGGACACATTTTCCTCTATTGGATGTTGATATTTGTGGAAAATTACACCACATAGTTTCTAACCTGATGACAAGAAAAATAAACGTTGGGAAAAGTTTGTGGAAATCTAAATAACTGCTAAAACCTGCACTTATTATTGTATCTTTATTTTTAAAAACAAACACACATCAGATCCATTGACTTATATCGGCTCACTTCACCGCAGTTAGATGATCCTCTGTCGTTTCAAACTCTAATATTTCTGAGCTGGGCTCCAGAAGCTCCTGCTGATGTTTCACTATCCTAACAACGAGTTCTAATTCAGAGGAATAATCCACCAGCAGACTGAAAACGGCTCCTAAACTTTAACTACCATCCACACAGTTGGCATGAAGAAGGAAACATCCAAACCTAATCTGGGCTGGAAAACATCATCCATCATCTGGTGTCTCTTCCTCTGCTGCGTCCTGCCGCTGTTTGAGCTCCTGCTTCCCTCCAGTTTCTTTGACCAGATGTTCCTCAAGCTGCTGGACTTCTTTCCAGAGTTCATCAACTGCTGCTGCTGCAGCTCTCTTACAGCTTTATCAACACTCCCGCTTCTGGGCTGCTGACGAACAGGGAACAAAGGATGAAGAACCCGGAAGAGATCCACGTGTTTGGGAAGTGGGGGCGGGGCCAGCGGAACCGGAAATAAATGTATTGTTGTTATTATGTATTACGTGTGCTTTTACAGTTGTTTCCAAACACGATGTTTCAAAGTGAATATTTCAAAATCCGGATGAAATGTGTTGAGACAAGGTAACAATTAAAATGCCGAGCAATGAGCCAGGAGGCCCCAAAGAATGAAAAACATTTGAACATTAGAACAAACTTCCAAGGAAACACAAATATTTCTAGTTCTACCTGCCTTCTTGTTCCAATAGGTTTGGATATCATTTACATTTAAGTCAGAATCCTTGTAGACTGCAATAAAGGGAGATTTTAGTCTAGAAAAGTTGCATTTGTGAAAATAATAATGGATTAGTGATTAATTCTCACAATTTCTGATCATATTTAGGGGCGTAAAATGTTAAAATATCAGAAAAACAAACATTATCCACCTTATTCAGGATAAAGCAGGAAATACAGTACTGAGCAAAAGTTTTAGGCGGGTGTGAAAAAATGCTGTAAACAAAGAATGCTTTCAAAAATGGAAGTGTTAATCATTTATTCTCAAAATAGAAAGGTGTGAGACGAGCTCTGACATTATTGAACAGCATAAACTCGGCACATATATGGAATAAATTCTCACAATTTCTTAAAATACAATAATTTGTTAATAAAAATAAATAAACTCAAAGTCAAACATATTTCAATCAACAAACTCTTTACTATGCTAAAACAATCCAACTAAACTACCAAGCAGAATTAAAGAATAATGAAGACTAATGGGCTATGTACAATATAAACTAGTTGATTAAAGATGATTGAAAATCATGACCAAAAAGAGTGATGCAACATTACCATGCAATGTTTATGTTTGAGAACCAAGGATTATCTTGAAGAATCTGGAAATGAAGTTAAGTTAGTCTTGGAACCAACTTAGGCAATAATCAGCAAACGTTTAGACAACCATTCACAATGCAAGATCAAATAAAATATTATTTTAATAAAATAATGTTTTAAAGAACGATTTGCTGAATAAAACCAACTGGATGACTAATTCTCAACGGTGTCTCATTAGCTGCCTTTATTTATTAAAATAATATTTAAAGAAATATTATTAAGGAAATGGTAAAATATTTAAGGAAATATTTTGGAAAAGAGATAAATCTTTCTGGAGAAATGGGACTTAATGGTGTTTATTTAGTCATCAAATTTAGTAAAATAATGTTTAGGGAACTATTATTTACTGGATTGAAAACTGACAACCTTTTCTGGGAAAATATTATTTAACAGCAAGAACGTGTTCTTAGCTGTTAGCAGTTAAAGCTAACAAAGGAGGCTAATAGCTTAGCACCAGAATCAACACACACTTTAAAAATACCGTTAATAAAAGGGCTAAAATGCATAAATGCGGACGGCGCGTTATGATCAATCTTCTGTTTAAAATCACCCTTCAAGTAAAGTTTGTCTTAACTTTAAAACACACAAACAAAACAAAACTTCATAAAATGAAAAACGTTTAGATTATTTCATTCTAAATCACTTCTATCTCTCTGCCCAAACCCTAATCTCGTTTGAATTGTGTTGAGGAGGAGTTGTCCGGGCGACGACAACGTTTGAAGAAAGCTCCGTGAACAAAGCTAACCTTCGTAGCTGTGGATGAAAGACGGCTCGTTGTGTCCGTCAACCAACTGCACGTTACCACGGTGATGCAGTCTCTGCTGTTGTCCTTCCTTCAGACTGGAAAACCCCGCTTCACTCGGCTTGTAGAGACCGCTTCTCTGCAGGGGATTCTCTGGAACACAGTTCGCTTCTGCAGATCTCAGAGAGAGTAAAGCAATGCTTATACCTTAATTTCCCCTCTTTATGAACAAAATCACTGGGTACACAAACAGTGATTCACTCATACTTAACTTTGCATATGATCGCGTGATCTTATGACACCCTTGGATCCAGTTTGAAGAGTTTATGTCTGTTTGCCAGCAAAGAGACATTAGCGCGCTGCCTCTCCGGCCAGTCTCACACGGAGTCCGGGTGGAAGAGACAGGATGTAGCAAGAGATGTGCTTTTATTTGGACAGTGGCGTCACAGGAAGTCCGCAGTTATCCCATTTCCTGGCTGTCCCTGAAGAAGGTTAATGCACTTTATTTAGAAAGTTCCAGAAAAGTTTGTACCGGAGTTTTAATGTTGAAATCCATGGCTGTGGTCCCAACAGACTTCAAAACAGCATC